>NC_090817.1:7500-307500 GCF_000390325.3 Nicotiana tomentosiformis
ATACGTAGGAGACCTCTCAAATTGACACTCATGCACTAACACAATCTACTCAAGACTAGCAATCCTTTGAAAAATGTCGCCATATGTTGCTCTACTCCATGTTTACAAGGCTTTTTTCAGTTTCTTGAGCTTGTGATTGAACACAAAAAAAATACCTTTACAAAATCAGCCTTCCAGTTTTTTGAATCACCACATCTTTGAAACTTTGATGTTTACACCAAAAGTTCAGAAATTTAAAAGCCTTCTTGATTCGTGCAGCATCATGATTACTTTTCAATAGCACGGGACGGTGATCTGAATCAATTTTCGACAAGTGAGTTATCTCTAAATTAGGCCACATTTGCTGAAACTCTAAATTTCCCAAACATCGATCCAGTCTTTTAAAAATGAAATGATCTTCACCTCTCCCATTTCACCAAGTATAGATACTACCTTTGAAGCCTAGATCTATGAGATTACATGTGTTAATACAATGGAAAAAGTCTTTCACCTCATTCAATGACACAGGAAGTCCCCCAAATTTCTCCTCCGCATCCTATATAACATTAAAATCCCCAACTACAAGTGAAGGCAAGGACATATCACTGGCCAAATTATACAAACTAGCCCACAATTCTATACGTTCAATGGCATCACATTTTGCATAAACAAATATGACAATAAATGATAATTGAGTATCCAGGTTTGTGAACTTCAAAGTCATATGTTGCTCCAAGTCATAAATTATATCAACTCAATGGTCATCATCCACAAATACCTAGATTTTGTTAGAAACATTAGCATACGCCTGTAGCATTCCAATCCTTCTCATATATGTTTTCAGCTTCTTCTTTTTCAGCATTGGTTCCATGATGCCTATTAACTTAAAACGTTTCTGCCTTTGCATGATGATAAGCCTCTCAAAGGCTTGCATTGTATTCATAGACCTCACATTCCAAATAATGGAATTCATTATTAATTGTGAGATTTAGATAGGGTCATTCGAGTTTGAACCCCTGGAATTCCACCTTGATTGTTGTCTTTTGGTTGTTTCTTCTTCCCCTTTCCAGCTAACTTTCCCTTATCAATATGCCTAGGTGAGATATCACCTTGTCGTGCAACATGCTTGAAGTTCTGAGTTGTAGATTCAACATCTAAATCTCGTCCTTTATCCCCAACATTATCATCATCACCCTTATCCTCAAGTGGATCTGCTAGCTGATTGTTTGTAGGATTAGGGATCAAACTCTTCTGCACTTTGTCATACACCTGCTGGACTTCAATACCACTAGGGTTAGGGTTTTTGATCAACCCTAATTTCATATTATGGCTCAGATTCTCAATATCAGTGGCACCATCAGTTGTCTTCAAAATGGCTTCCTCATTAGGCACACATACTTCCTTAGCTATAACCCCATAAGTGGTCATATCATTTTCTCCATTAGGGTTACCTGTAGCTATATTAAGTTTAGCTAGAGGTAAAACCGTACTAGGGTTAGGGCTTAGAATATTCTAAACACCATCAGCTTCTGAAATTGTAACATCTTTGTCACCTTGATCAGCTATTGCCTGTATACTCTTGCCAGAATTATCACTTGCATTCCCTTGTTCTTTGTTGTTCTTGCCATTAACACTTTGTTACTCTTCTTCTTTTTCCTCATCTATTGATTCTGCCTCCCCTATGACACCCTCATGTAATTCACCTTCTTCTGAATCTTCTTCCACTTGATCACTCCATAGTTTTTCTCCACTAAGTTGTAGTCTTTCATTATCCTTTGACACCCCATCTGCTACCTCAATATCAACTGATTGCGAAGGCATTTCTTGGCGTGATTGGTTGGTTGTGACAAGATTACTAATGAAAGTTCTATTCACCCATACTGCTATAGACTTCTTTTGAACACACTCATCTAACACTTTCCCATTCCCAATAGGATTTGTAGTTTTTCCTTTCTTTAAATCTTCAATCCCAGCTGACCTAGGAGTGAATCCACCTGCCTTAGGATTTAAACTCCCAGTTGTATTAGGGTTAGGTCTAGGTCTTCTTGATTCAGTTCTTTCTTCAACAACAACCAATTGATTATTTTCTTCTTTGTCTCCCTCCTCGATCTCTAATGCTGCAAATTTATTTGTTGTTTGAACTTGCTGCGAAACAGTTCCATCAACTGGAACAATTTCCTTCCCAGTAACAATTTGAACTTTACCATGCTTTCCAGTAGATTTCACGCGATTGTCCCTCACTTCTTTCCATTGTTCTCCAACATTGCCAACAACTTTCCCACTTGATAAAATCATCAATGGCTCATTCGACTGCTCCTTTGAAGTAACATTATCAGGTGCAACCTGCTTCCCAGTATCATGCACCATTAATTCTGGATGATATCCCCAATACTCAAATTCATCATGACCTTGTAACTTACATTCCTTGCAATATTTAGGCATCATATCATACTAAATATTCACCCACTCAGTCCTTATTTCTCTAGTCGACTCATTCTCAATATCCATCCTAATTTTCTTAGGGTGATCAGCTATGTCACGCCCCGAACCTAGGAGCGAGACAAGCACCCTGTGCCTCACCTAACCTGGCATACCAAATTGCGACTAAGTGACTCTGAACACATAATGTCATACTTTGGCCATGGGGCCACCTTGCAAGACAATTTGCGAAGCAAAATATAAAACTGAATGTAAACTAGCGCTAACTAAATATCAATATAAAGCTAGGCCGACAATGCCGTCATAGCTACTACAGCTGACAAACCACCAATTTATACAAACCCAACATACTGCACTAACCAACAGGATATGCCTACAAGCCTCTACTGATAGATGTACTGTGATCGGAACAGGGCCCCGACCTAACCCATAACATATATACAGATATACATAAGATGTACACAAAACTCTAGACCTGGCAACTCCGAAAGATGTGGAGCTTACCGATCAGGCGGAACTCGGGAAACACCTACTGAGGAGGTCTACCCGTCTGTCTGTCTGAACCTGCACGCATGAAATGCAGCGCCCCCAAAAAAGGGACGTCAGTACGAAATAATGTACCGAGTATGTAAGGCAATAAAATAACTGAAATCAGAAACTGAACTGATAATATGATAACTGAAATTAACTGGGAGTCAAAGATGATCTGGAGATATACTTACCTGCTGATACTGACTCAACTCCTTCAATATAGTAAGTAAAATAATTGTACGGCCTTATAAGGCTCGGTATATATAACTGCTCTGCCATAGTAGGCTCGCTCATAGGCGCTCGGCCATACTAGGCTATGTATCTCGACCATGCTGGGCTCGCTCATAGGCGCTCGGCCACAGTAGGCTCGGTATATAACTTTCCATCTGATCAGAGGTTGCCCAATAGGGGCCTGCCCATCGATTATAGCTCGATGGTAATGAAAATACTGTAATACTGTATATATAGGCTTGCTGCTCTCTTGACTGGAAGAAGACAATACTAAAATTGAATATAGAGTCTCGATAAGGAATAATATTGTAACTTATGAGACTAGAATAGTGTGAATAAATTCATGAATATGATGAACTTCTCTTTTTGTCTCATTACTAACACATGTAGCTACGAGATCATGCCAAAATGAAGGAAGGCTTAGACTTAACATACCTTATCACAATCTTTCCAATCACCAAGTTGAACTCACCTCTTCACACCTTAATCTACAAGAATGATAATAATACTATCGTTAAGTTACGAAAGGTACAACTATCGCACAACGAACGACAAACCTATTTTGTATTAAAACGGGCAGCATCTCCCCTATAATATGCCCTTTCTCCAAATTCAAGATAACACCAACAATACAAGAACAGAACAATAACAACATATATACATCATTTTCCAGCCCTATATACACCATCAAATACTACAAAACAGCCCAACACACCCCAATCTCTTCGTACACAAAACGACCACCGTAGTAGTGTCAAACGACCCGAAAATGTTATGACGAACGACCAGCCAACCACCCTACATTTATATGGTGTTTATAAACCCCCTTACTCCTCCAAAACTCCACAAAATAGTAGTAAAACACGCAGCCCAACAGCAACACAAAACAGTCCACAAAACAGTCCGCTACAAGTGAATAACTCGAACTCACGGCTTCCGATCACCGTCCCATGAGTTCTTACAAGTATAGAACGACTTACCATGAATTTACAGCAGAAAAAATGGATGAAAGAGAGCAGTAAACTCACCTTATTTGTTGGATAACTCAGCTCCTATCTTGGTTCTTCAAACTCCAAGTTTTACCTCCAATTGGAACTTGAAAGGGAGAGAAAATCAATTAGGGTTTGTGGGAAATTTTTGGGAGGATTATTTGCAGAGCTTATGTCTGGTTATTATGCTCTATTTTAAGTCTAATATATGAAGAAAATAGGCCCTTAAAAGGCCTCTTTGGACGACCCGAAATGGCCCATTTTTGGGCTTTCATTTAAGCAAGTAGGTGACACACCTACTTGTCACCTAGCAGCTTGTGCAGTATCGCAAAAATGCACATATCTCTCTACTCCGATGTCGTATTGACAAACGGTTTAATGCGTTGGAAACTAGACTCATAGATCTTTAATTTTATGGGTGGAACACCCCATAACCCTAATTATATTGGGAGAAAATCGCAGTTACATTTGACCCAAAGTTTCAGTAAAACTTATGAATGTAACTAGTGATGACTTTCATCGACTTTTGTTCCACAACTCTCTTGACTTCAAAACATAACAAACGGATGTCATACGACTAATATAAATCATAACATAATCTCCTTATCATGTTAATCACCCTAGTCTCACCCCAAAGGTACATGTTATAACATTCCCAACTTGTCGACTTTCGACGAAACATTATTTTATTCAATTGCTTTAGCTTCTGAACTGTCCAACCCTCTTTGTACTTGTTGTTCATGATCTTCAATATTTGTAACCTCAGAGGTAACATTATTAACTTACTTTATATACTTTTAAATTATTATCTCATTTTTGGTCCTACATTAGTTTGCTTACGAAGCATTTTTACGTACGAAAATATAGGGTGTAACATCATTCCCCCCTTGGAAACATTCGTCCTCGAATGTTTACTCTTAGAGACTTTGGAAACTTTTGCCAGAGTATCCTTCGTACACTAGGTTAAAACCAACCTGCACGCATGAAATGCAGCGCCCCCAAAAAAGGGACGTCAGTACGAAATAATGTACCGAGTATGTAAGGCAATAAAATAACTGAAATCAGAAACTGAACTGATAATATGATAACTGAAATTAACTGGGAGTCAAAGATGATCTGGAGATATACTTACCTGCTGATACTGACTCAACTCCTTCAATATAGTAAGTAAAATAATTGTACGGCCTTATAAGGCTCGGTATATATAACTGCTCTGCCATAGTAGGCTCGCTCATAGGCGCTCGGCCATACTAGGCTATGTATCTCGACCATGCTGGGCTCGCTCATAGGCGCTCGGCCACAGTAGGCTCGGTATATAACTTTCCATCTGATCAGAGGTTGCCCAATAGGGGCCTGCCCATCGATTATAGCTCGATGGTAATGAAAATACTATAATACTGTATATATAGGCTTGCTACTCTCTTGACTGGAAGAAGACAATACTAAAATTGAATATAGAGTCTCGATAAGGAATAATATTGTAACTTATGAGACTAGAATAGTGTGAATAAATTCATGAATATGAACTTCTCTTTTTGTCTCATTACTAACACATGTAGCTACGAGATCATGCCAAAATGAAGGAAGGCTTAGACTTAACATACCTTATCACAATCTTTCCAATCACCAAGTTGAACTCACCTCTTCACACCTTAATCTACAAGAATGATAATAATACTATCGTTAAGTTACGAAAGGTACAACTATCGCACAACGAACGACAAACCTATTTTGTATTAAAACGGGCAGCATCTCCCCTATAATATGCCCTTTCTCCAAATTCAAGATAACACCAACAATACAAGAACAGAACAATAACAACATATATACATCATTTTCCAGCCCTATATACACCATCAAATACTACAAAACAGCCCAACACACCCCAATCTCTTCGTACACAAAACGACCACCGTAGTAGTGTCAAACGACCCGAAAATGTTATGACGAACGACCAGCCAACCACCCTACATTTATATGGTGTTTATAAACCCCCTTACTCCTCCAAAACTCCACAAAATAGTAGTAAAACACGCAGCCCAACAGCAACACAAAACAGTCCACAAAACAGTCCGCTACAAGTGAATAACTCGAACTCACGGCTTCCGATCACCGTCCCATGAGTTCTTACAAGTATAGAACGACTTACCATGAATTTACAGCAGAAAAAATGGATGAAAGAGAGCAGTAAACTCACCTTATTTGTTGGATAACTCAGCTCCTATCTTGGTTCTTCAAACTCCAAGTTTTACCTCCAATTGGAACTTGAAAGGGAGAGAAAATCAATTAGGGTTTGTGGGAAATTTTTGGGAGGATTATTTGCAGAGCTTATGTCTGGTTATTATGCTCTATTTTAAGTCTAATATATGAAGAAAATAGGCCCTTAAAAGGCCTCTTTGGACGACCCGAAATGGCCCATTTTTGGGCTTTCATTTAAGCAAGTAGGTGACACACCTACTTGTCACCTAGCAGCTTGCGCAGTGTTGCAGAAATGCCCATATCTCTCTACTCCAATGTCGTATTGACAAACGGTTTAATGCGTTGGAAACTAGACTCATAGATCTTTAATTTTATGGGTGGAACACCCCATAACCCTAAGTATATTGGGAGAAAATCGCAGTTACATTTGACCCAAAGTTTCAGTAAAACTTATGAATGTAACTTGTGATGACTTTCATCGACTTTTGTTCCACAACTCTCTTGACTTCAAAACATAACAAACGGATGTCATACGACTAATATAAATCATAACATAATCTCCTTATCATGTTAATCACCCTAGTCTCACCCCAAAGGTACATGTTATAACATTCCCAACTTGTCGACTTTCGACGAAACATTGTTTTATTCAATTGCTTTAGCTTCTGAACTGTCCAACCCTCTTTGTACTTGTTGTTCATGATCTTCAATATTTGTAACCTCAGAGGTAACATTATTAACTTACTTTATATACTTTTAAATATTATCTCATTTTTGGTCCTACATTAGTTTGCTTACGAAGCATTTTTATGTACGAAAATATAGGGTGTAACATCATTCCCCCCTTGGAAACATTCGTCCTCGAATGTTTACTCTTAGAGACTTTGGAAACTTTTGCCAGAGTATCCTTTGTACACTAGGTTAAAACCAACCTGCACGCATGAAATGCAGCGCCCCCAAAAAAGGGACGTCAGTACGAAATAATGTACCGAGTATGTAAGGCAATAAAATAACTGAAATCAGAAACTGAACTGATAATATGATAACTGAAATTAACTGGGAGTCAAAGATGATCTGGAGATATACTTACCTGCTGATACTGACTCAACTCCTTCAATATAGTAAGTAAAATAATTGTACGGCCTTATAAGGCTCGGTATATATAACTGCTCTGCCATAGTAGGCTCGCTCATAGGCGCTCGGCCATACTAGGCTATGTATCTCGACCATGCTGGGCTCGCTCATAGGCGCTCGGCCACAGTAGGCTCGGTATATAACTTTCCATCTGATCAGAGGTTGCCCAATAGGGGCCTGCCCATCGATTATAGCTCGATGGTAATGAAAATACTGTAATACTGTATATATAGGCTTGCTACTCTCTTGACTGGAAGAAGACAATACTAAAATTGAATATAGAGTCTCGATAAGGAATAATATTGTAACTTATGAGACTAGAATAGTGTGAATAAATTCATGAATATGAACTTCTCTTTTTGTCTCATTACTAACACATGTAGCTACGAGATCATGCCAAAATGAAGGAAGGCTTAGACTTAACATACCTTATCACAATCTTTCCAATCACCAAGTTGAACTCACCTCTTCACACCTTAATCTACAAGAATGATAATAATACTATCGTTAAGTTACGAAAGGTACAACTATCGCACAACGAACGACAAACCTATTTTGTATTAAAACGGGCAGCATCTCCCCTATAATATGCCCTTTCTCCAAATTCAAGATAACACCAACAATACAATAACAGAACAATAACAACATATATACATCATTTTCCAGCCCTATATACACCATCAAATACTACAAAACAGCCCAACACACCCCAATCTCTTCGTACACAAAACGACCACCGTAGTAGTGTCAAACGACCCGAAAATGTTATGACGAACTACCAGCCAACCACCCTACATTTATATGGTGTTTATAAACCCCCTTACTCCTCCAAAACTCCACAAAATAGTAGTAAAACACGCAGCCCAACAGCAACACAAAACAGTCCACAAAACAGTCCGCTACAAGTGAATAACTCGAACTCACGGCTTCCGATCACCGTCCCGTGAGTTCTTACAAGTATAGAACGACTTACCATGAATTTACAGCAGAAAAAATGGATGAAAGAGAGCAGTAAACTCACCTTATTTGTTTGGATAACTCAGCTCCTATCTTGGTTCTTCAAACTCCAAGTTTTACCTCCAATTGGAACTTGAAAGGGAGAGAAAATCAATTAGGGTTTGTGGGAAATTTTTGGGAGGATTATTTGCAGAGCTTATGTCTGGTTATTATGCTCTATTTTAAGTCTAATATATGAAGAAAATAGGCCCTTAAAAGGCCTCTTTGGACGACCCGAAATGGCCCATTTTTGGGCTTTCATTTAAGCAAGTAGGTGACACACCTACTTGTCACCTAGCAGCTTGCGCAGTGTTGCAAAAATGCCCATATCTCTCTACTCCAATGTCGTATTGACAAACGGTTTAATGCGTTGGAAACTAGACTCATAGATCTTTAATTTTATGGGTGGAACACCCCAAAACCCTAAGTATATTGGGAGAAAATCGCAGTTACATTTGACCCAAAGTTTCAGTAAAACTTATGAATGTAACTTGTGATGACTTTCATCGACTTTTGTTCCACAACTCTCTTGACTTCAAAACATAACAAACGGATGTCATACGAATAATATAAATCATAACATAATCTCCTTATCATGTTAATCACCCTAGTCTCACCCCAAAGGTACATGTTATAACATTCCCAACTTGTCGACTTTCGACGAAACATTATTTTATTCAATTGCTTTAGCTTCTGAACTGTCCAACCCTCTTTGTACTTGTTGTTCATGATCTTCAATATTTGTAACCTCAGAGGTAACATTATTAACTTACTTTATATACTTTTAAATATTATCTCATTTTTGGTCCTACATTAGTTTGCTTACGAAGCATTTTTATGTACGAAAATATAGGGTGTAACATCATTCCCCCTTGGAAACATTCGTCCTCGAATGTTTACTCTTAGAGACTTTGGAAACTTTTGCCAGAGTATCCTTCGTACACTAGGTTAAAACCAACCTGCACGCATGAAATGCAGCGCCCCCAAAAAAGGGACGTCAGTACGAAATAATGTACCGAGTATGTAAGGCAATAAAATAACTGAAATCTGAAACTGAACTGATAATATGATAACTGAAATTAACTGGGAGTCAAAGATGATCTGGAGATATACTTACCTGCTGATACTGACTCAACTCCTTCAATATAGTAAGTAAAATAATTGTACGGCCTTATAAGGCTCGGTATATATAACTGCTCTGCCATAGTAGGCTCGCTCATAGGCGCTCGGCCATACTAGGCTATGTATCTCGACCATGCTGGGCTCGCTCATAGGCGCTCGGCCACAGTAGGCTCGGTATATAACTTTCCATCTGATCAGAGGTTGCCCAATAGGGGCCTGCCCATCGATTATAGCTCGATGGTAATGAAAATACTGTAATACTGTATATATAGGCTTGCTACTCTCTTGACTGGAAGAAGACAATACTAAAATTGAATATAGAGTCTCGATAAGGAATAATATTGTAACTTATGAGACTAGAATAGTGTGAATAAATTCATGAATATGAACTTCTCTTTTGTCTCATTACTAACACATGTAGCTACGAGATCATGCCAAAATGAAGGAAGGCTTAGACTTAACATACCTTATCACAATCTTTCCAATCACCAAGTTGAACTCACCTCTTCACACCTTAATCTACAAGAATGATAATAATACTATCGTTAAGTTACGAAAGGTACAACTATCGCACAACGAACGACAAACCTATTTTGTATTAAAACGGGCAGCATCTCCCCTATAATATGCCCTTTCTCCAAATTCAAGATAACACCAACAATACAATAACAGAACAATAACAACATATATACATCATTTTCCAGCCCTATATACACCATCAAATACTACAAAACAGCCCAACACACCCCAATCTCTTCGTACACAAAACGACCACCGTAGTAGTGTCAAACGACCCGAAAATGTTATGACGAACGACCAGCCAACCACCCTACATTTATATGGTGTTTATAAACCCCCTTACTCCTCCAAAACTCCACAAAATAGTAGTAAAACACGCAGCCCAACAGCAACACAAAACAGTCCACAAAACAGTCCGCTACAAGTGAATAACTCGAACTCACGGCTTCCGATCACCGTCCCGTGAGTTCTTACAAGTATAGAACGACTTACCATGAATTTACAGCAGAAAAAATGGATGAAAGAGAGCAGTAAACTCACCTTATTTGTTGGATAACTCAGCTCCTATCTTGGTTCTTCAAACTCTAAGTTTTACCTCCAATTGGAACTTGAAAGGGAGAGAAAATCAATTAGGGTTTGTGGGAAATTTTTGGGAGGATTATTTGCAGAGCTTATGTCTGGTTATTATGCTCTATTTTAAGTCTAATATATGAATAAAATAGGCCCTTAAAAGGCCTCTTTGGACGACCCGAAATGGCCCATTTTTGGGCTTTCATTTAAGCAAGTAGGTGACACACCTACTTGTCACCTAGCAGCTTGCGCAGTGTTGCAGAAATGCCCATATCTCTCTACTCCAATGTCGTATTGACAAACGGTTTAATGCGTTGGAAACTAGACTCATAGATCTTTAATTTTATGGGTGGAACACCCCATAACCCTAAGTATATTGGGAGAAAATTGCAGTTACATTTGACCCAAAGTTTCAGTAAAACTTATGAATGTAACTTGTGATGACTTTCATCGACTTTTGTTCCACAACTCTCTTGACTTCAAAACATAACAAACGGATGTCATACGACTAATATAAATCATAACATAATCTCCTTATCATGTTAATCACCCTAGTCTCACCCCAAAGGTACATGTTATAACATTCCCAACTTGTCGACTTTCGACGAAACATTGTTTTATTCAATTGCTTTAGCTTCTGAACTGTCCAACCCTCTTTGTACTTGTTGTTCATGATCTTCAATATTTGTAACCTCAGAGGTAACATTATTAACTTACTTTATATACTTTTAAATATTATCTCATTTTTGGTCCTACATTAGTTTGCTTACGAAGCATTTTTATGTACGAAAATATAGGGTGTAACAAGCTAACAAATCAACTAAGACTTTAACCCTTGCACAACTAGGTCTAGTCTTGTTAATTGCAGCCATATCTAAGTGGAGAGCTTTCCCAACTGCTGAAGCAAGAGAGAACAAACATTCCTTAATAAAATAAGTTAGTAGGAAACCTGGAAACAAAATCCATGCCATAGCCATTGGAGTCTCTTCCCCAACTTTAAACTTAACATCATAAATAAGAGGTCTCAATTGGTATTCATATCCAGCTTTTTCCTTTACATAATAAGCACCTTTCGACGTAAAATCAATGAAGTCCTGCATAGTGTAAGTCGAATAAGAATGTGCCTATCTCTAAGGAAGCCAATGCTACATTCACCCTTGATTCCACACGGTAAATGAACGATTCTACGTATTTCTGGAAGCTCAGGCCATCCATACACAAATATTCCCACCACAGCATACTGAAGTCCCTCTATAACATTCATGTCATCCACCTCTGCCTCAGTGAACTTAACTAATGGCTGCCCATTCAAGAAAAAAACATGTCTCAAAGGAATTGGCTCGACAGAATTCTGTGTAGCTTCGTTTACGTGCATAGGGCCATTAATTGTGCTAGGTTTAAGGATGTTTGAGTAATCCAGTGGGGTTCTTCTTTGTCTAGTAGGGATAGGAGTGATGGGGGATGTTGGGGAGGCAGCCCAGCCATTGGGGGTGGCTGGCCACCTGCCGGAGTGTCCATGGACGACCTCGCAAAGGCTACTCACATTTGTCTTATCCAAATCGCTTGTCGCTAGAGCTCCAAGGCTCTCAAGCGTGTGGGTTGTTTTAGGGTTTATTTTTGGAAAATTATACTACTATGCATTCCTAGTAGCTATTTTATTAATAATAAAAGAAAAAAAGAAACCACAATGGAAAAGTACAAGTAAGGAGGCAGGATACAATAGTGTTGCCTCTATAACTTGGTTGTATGTAATTACTCATCTGCGCCTCCATTGCCTTAAGATGGCAGTCTCATGTAGAGGATCATGATGTAGCTTCTGGCAGAAGTCTCACGAGGGTATATAATCTCATAGCTTCTTGGATCTTCCCAAATCCATAGGAATATAACATACACATACTGTGCTAGACCTTACCTCGCAAATCCTATTGAGGCATAATAAACTTCATCTACTAGCAAGCATGAAGAAAATACGAACTGGAAAGAACTAAATACTCTATGATCATCACAGAGTTTATAACATACCCTGTAATGATATTACAAATGATAATACTTAAAAAAATATTAAAATAAAATAAGGTAAAAAATTGAGTGTTGCCCCTCTTTCTTCAACCTTATGCACTCTTTAATTTGTAGCTTATTGGCTTCTTCTTCCACTGTCTTCAAATATTCTTCAAACCTTTTCATTTCTTTTTTGATTTATTTAACCTTGTAGATGTTGTAGGGATACTTGCCTTTTTCTTTGCAGTTCTCATTGGTGGTTTTCTAATGACAACCTCTTGTGTTGCATTGCCATCCCAGCTATGTTGTCTTTCATGTGCTTTCTTTTTATTTTTGTTTGATCCACTTCTCATTTATCTGGGTGATAGGTCTCCCTCCCTAGCTACATTTTTAACACAATCATCTAGTAGTTCTTCCTCTTCACATTCTTCATACCAATCTCGACCCATTTGCACCCCAAAAGCATCAATAAGATAGTGTGTTGGTAATAGAGCCCCTCTTTCGGTCCTCGGATTGTTAAGAGCCTTTAAAGTTTTCATGTCATGAGTTACCAGATCTCGGAGGATGTTTGTTAGAGTTAAGCTATATTGTGCAACCGCTCCACTCGTACTAGCTACCTGTCCAGTTTTATGGATCAATTTAAGATTGGAAATCGTACCTTATATTTGTTGTCTAGTAGGAACAAAAATAACAGCATTAGGATTTAGTTTTGTTTTGAGCTGCATACTTGGCGGAGTACTAGTAACCTGCTCAAACAGAGTTACTTCCCCTTCCTTTGCATTATCACATCGTCGTGTTGACGAACCTGTTTCTTGAGTGTTTATTTCCTAAGAATCAATACCATAATCTTCTTCACCTTCTTCATACTCTTCTACTTGGTCATCCCATGACTTACGCTTAGAGCAAACTGCCTCTTGTAGGTCATTTCAAATCTGGACAAGTTCACTCATCGTATCTTCATGTTCTTCTCTTTTGTGGTCAATCCCTCATTTTTTGTTGCTGATGACATCATGGATAAAGTTTTTTGGTTGTTTGAAACATGTAACATGTTTCCAGATTGGTCGAACAAATCATTATAAGGGATATCATGTTGTGATGTATTCAAACCAACCCCTGCCATGCCATTATTTCCCTTTACCTCTTGAAGAGACAACAATAACACCTTTGTAGCATTGTTCAGTAGCAGTTGGAGACAAATTTCCAGTAGAAACATGTAAAGGGTTCATCTTCTCCAATATTTGAGCCCCAAAAGAGGTAAGATTCAAAACAGCCGGAGTCGAGGAGCTTTTGAGATTGTTGCAAATTTCATAAGGATTTGAACTGCTTCTTCCATCCGTGCAATCTGTAGGGATCATTTGAGATTGTTGTACCTTATTTAGAGTATTTTGTTTGTTGGACACACTTGTCCAGCCTTCTGCAGTCTCCTGAGCACTATTATCACCCTTAAAATCTTCATGATACACCACCTTAACAATTGGTAAAGCAGTAGGTACATTAGTTTGCCAAGTTTTTCCAGTGTGCAAAAGAGTTGTTTGTGCACCAGGAATTGTGGCATCTAAAGTCTCCACACTGGTTGCAACCATTGATTTACAATCCATCACAATTAAATTCACATTGAGACCAAAAATAGATTTAATAGAGTGTGCTACAGATTGTGCTCCTACTTCTGATTGTATTGCACCAGTTCTGCCTGCAAAGAGAAACACTTGCACATCATTTTCCTTGTGAATTATAGAAACTGCATATTCCAATTCCATAACATCTACATGATCTGGAGTTCCTCCATCTTATAGAAGAGCTTGACATTCATGCTGCACATCAGAAATATGTAATTGTAAACCTGATTTAACATGTCCAGCATCATTGTATTGTGCACCTTCTTGTGAAGGAGCTTCACTAGTTTTTCCTGAGTTTTGAATTCCATGCCCAGGTATTTTGTCCTTCCCTTCAGTTGTTATTTTCATAGGAGCTTGATTACTAATCTTGTCCACAGTAGTAGTAGCTTGCAAGGCAGAATTCACAGTTGTAAAAATTGTAGGTAATGTTGTTATAGCACGAATATCAGCTTGTTGTTTTGATTTCACAACAAGTGGTGCACTACCTACCACCTTTATAGTATGTTTCCCCATCTTCAAACTGTCTTGTTGATCCATACTCAATGTAGCACTAGCATTTAATGTCGAACAAAAAGCAGTTGAGTTTTGGCTAGCAGTGGTAAAGTGCGCTACTGGTGTAACAGTGGTTGCTCAATCAACTCCCACACCTGATGAATCCTTATGAGCATCTACATTATCATGTCTCTTTTGGCCATTTGTTTTAAAATCATGTGACGCAGTAGCTGGTGCAAAACCGTCGACACCAAGATTTTTAGCAACCAGCTTTCCCCCATATGAAAATAAGGTTTAGGGTTTCGGGTTTGTTTTAGAAAATATACCACTAGGCAGGCTGCCTGGTGGATAATATATATATATATATATATATAAATAAAAACCAAGATCAAATATTTAATGATATAAAATAAGTTAATTATTACAACTAGTGAAATAGTCGACTCCCCACATGAGATGGAGTGTGGATCCAGAAGCCAAGTGAAAAACCTCAATGTAGCACCTCTATTGCTCTCACCAGGCGCCAAGTTTTGCATTTCAAAGGACAACACAAACATGAATCTCCAACCAACACCATATATTAGGAATGACCAATTCTCCATAAAGGATATCAACTGCATGAACAATGAAGACAACAATTATGTGCTCCCTGCATATAATGAAATAAATCTAGGCCAATACACATCTAAATAACCTGAGATAAGTGCCATATACAACAACATAAACCTTATGCTTGCACTGCCATCAGACCTCCAGATTAGACATAAAACCATATCAATACCATTGGATAGTGTCATGACAATACATAACATACAAACATAATAGAGAATATCTTCAATATACTCAGAATACTATCTATGATCCTTCAAAATATCACGTGGAACTAATAAATTGCACTCACTAACTATGAAGTTCCTATAAGTGTTTGAGTGCTGCCAAACTGGGCTCTTCTTTTGGCAATCCTAACCCTAAGATTAGGAGTTTGTGATTTATCAGGATTGATCAACCCCTCTATGCACAAGGAAGTTAAAAAAATGAGTGATATTCAGTGGTACCTGCAAAATAACAAACAATGTTAGCTATAAAATATGCCAATGTGTTGCCTTCTATGAACACATGCTGAAAGATCACATTAAAATTGTCCCTCATCTCCTGGATCGTTTGCACATCAGGAACAATATCCCATGGTGGATCCCAACCCCCTTCAATAACCTTCTCAAGCACTAAATAATTTGTTTCTAATATGAGAGGATGAAGATCATGCTCCACACAGTACACCAACCATTGCAATATTGCTTTTGCTTCAGCTACAATATTAGTGGTGACCCCTAAGTCCACTGCCCTTGCATACACTAAATCACCTACATTATTTCTCACACAAAAACCAAGAGAACTAGGGATAGGGTTTCCTTTTGATGCCCCATCAGTGTTACACTTATACCACCCATGATGAGGAATATGCTAAGTAACTCTTCTAGTGATCAAGATTGGTTTATAAGCTTCTAAGAACTGAATCATGTCTGGCCATAACAAAGGTATATGAGACAACTATTAGTACCTAACCCTTGCCAATTGATGCAATGTCCTGTTAACTTTATGAATAACCATATTAGTAAACATTGATCCTCCATGTTTGCCTATATTTCTCTTCTTCCATAAATCCCAAGTAATGATAGCTTGAGCTACCTGAATAGTGGCTTCAACTTTGGACAACATTATGCATTCCACCAATGCTTTATCACTTATTTCAATTGTATTAATGCACAGCAAATCCTGCAGCTCTCATGAA
The DNA here is from genome assembly GCF_000390325.3 of Nicotiana tomentosiformis. Lineage (NCBI taxonomy): Eukaryota > Viridiplantae > Streptophyta > Magnoliopsida > Solanales > Solanaceae > Nicotiana > Nicotiana tomentosiformis. The sequence goes on from NC_090817.1 coordinate 24,105, forward strand.
CAAATTCCACACCTTTTATGCAGTAGGGCTAGTTAAAAAGATATGCTTTAATGTCTCCTCATGAGGATGTTGATAGCACTAACATATGTACATAACCATCTGCCCTTGCCTCCTCCACATATAATTAGTAGCTAAGTTTTGTCTCCACAATCTCTATAAAAATAAAGATATCTTGATTGGCAATACTTTTGTACACATTTGTTTGAACTCCTGATTAGGATCAGCTCTATGCCTCAGAATCTTCCAAGCACTACTAACGGTGAATTTACTTGATGATGTTGGCATCCAATATGGTCTTTCCCAGTAGTCCTCCCTGCTATCATAATGCAGATTATGAATGATGTGATCAGCAATATCTTCAGGGAAGCTTTGATCAATCAATTGGTCATTCCAGGATTCACCTTGACTCAATTCTGCCACCTCTTGTAACTCCTCATTTATTGGAAAATCTTGTGGTAATACATGATAGAGAGCACCTAGTCTTGTCCAGTTTTCATGCCATATGTTGGTTGTACCACTCTTCCTCTCCCACATGATCCCATGCTCTACTTCTTCCCTATCATTTAATATCTTCCTCCACACATGAGACCCTTGCCTAAATTGCACCACAATAGGTAACTCCTTCTTACAATATTTGTTCCACATGAAGTTAGACCACAATGATTTAGTAGTCCTTAATTTTCACCATATATTAGCAAATAAATCTCTTGAAACATCATGCAGAGACCTAAATCCTAAGCCCCCTTCTTCTTTAGGCAAGCATAGATTCTGCCAGGATGACCAATGCCTACTTCTACCCTCTTCATTGGTGCTCCAAAAGAATCTTGCAAAGATTTTATGCAAGTGTTCCAGAATGTTATCAGGAGTATCCAGAACTGATAATAAATGTACTAGCATACTTTGAAGTACACCAGTAATAAGAGTTGCCTTTCCACCAAATGATAGCAGTTTGCCTTTCCAAGCATGTAACTTGTCTTTTACCTTTTTGACTAGATCTTCATAGTACTCCTTTATTCATCTAGTGTATAAAATGGGGCATCTTAAATATGTGAATGGAAACTTCCCTCTATTAAAGCCTGTGGAATCCCCAACTGCTTGAAAACAAACATGTGAAACATTGTTATGCATATAATAAGAGCTCTTGGATTTGTTGGACCATAAATACTTGGTAGTTCTAAATCTCCACCACAACTTAGAAAATAAGGCCTTTGAGACATCAACCAAAGATCTAAAACCTACTCCCCCTTCCTCCTTAGGAAGACATAGATTCCGCCACTTTGTCCAATGTCTGCTCCTTCCTTCTTACTTATTGATCCAGAAAACCTTCCAAAGGTTTTATGTAAGTATTAAAGAACATTATCAAGTGGATCAAGAATTGAAAGAATGTGTGTAGGCATGCTTTGAAACACACTAGAGATAAGTGTAGCTTTTTCCCCATAGGACAATAACTTCCCTTTTCCAAGAGTGGAGCTTTGCCTTCACTTTCTGAATCAAATTAGTGTAATATTCCTTCCTTCTTCTTGTATAAAATATTGGGCATCCATGGTAAGTAAAAGTGAATTCACCCTTTGAGAATCTAGTTATATTCCCTACTGTGTTCACCGGTGCTCCAACCACGTTAGCATACATATAATATGAGCTATTTGCCTTGTTGATTAACTGTCTAGAAGAATGCTCATATTGAGCCAAAACATAAACAATCTTCTGTAGGGAATATGGATCAGCAGAGGCAAAAATGATAGTGTCATCAGCATAGGCTAAGTGGTCCAGTGGATCAGTCCACTTTGGCATGCCAAATCCTCTAAACTGCTTGTCTTCAAACAATTTGTTCAATGATCTTGACAATACTTCTGCTGATAGAATGAACAAAGCTGGTGATAGAGGATCCCCTTGCTTTACACCCCTTGTTGAGTGAAAAAATCCTGAAGCTTACCATTATTGAATATCAATTTTTAGCAATCAAATTCCACACCATGTTGATGAAGCATTCTGCAAACCCCATCTTCCTTAACACATGCATCAAATATTTCCATGACACCTTATCATAAGCCTTTTCCATATCCATCTTGATAACAACATTGACAGGCTTCCCTCTCAATCTTATATCTGTAACAATCTCTTAAGTCAATAGAATGTTCTCAAAAATACTCCTTCCCATAACAAAGCCAGATTGATTTGAAGAGATCAAAGAAGGAAGCATCTTCTCCAGTCTATCATGAACAACCCTTTACAACACCTTATTTATAAAATTACTCAAAATTATAGGTCTAAGATTAGAGAAAGTTTGAACTCTAGGCTTTTGGGCAACAATACAAGGTTTGTGTGAGTTATAGACTTAGGTAAAAGGCTTCCCTCATAGAACAAATTCAAAAACTTATGAATGCCTTCCCCTACAATATCCTAGCATGCATGAAAGAACAAGCAATAGAAACCATCTGGACCACTTACACTCTCACTACTCAAAGCAAAGACTATTGCGTTCACCTCATCTCTAGTAGGCAATCTACATAACTCTAGGTTCTGCTCCATTGTCACCATTGAAGGCACATTATGTAAGAGATTAAAGCTTGTAGGATCATCCTCCTTAGTGAACTGCTTCTGGAAAAACTCAACTGCAGCATTAGACAATAACTCTTGTGACTCAATCCATGCAACATCACTATTTTTGGACCCTTTTCAATTGAAGTTTTTGCCTCTTACCATTGACATGGTTATGAAAAAACCTAGTATTTCTGTCCCCTTCCTCAAACCAATTCATACCTGTTTTTTGCTTCCAATATTTCTCTTCAATGCTCAAGCACTTCTTTATCTCAAGTTGAGCTTGTTGAAGCACAATTCTACTCTCCACAGAAGGATCTTCTTCAAACATCATCTCCTTGAATCTAACCACATCTTCTTTAATAGCCAACTACTTGAATATATATCCCCAAAGGTCAAATTTGCTCCATTTAGAAAGAGCGATTTTAACTCTCTTTAACTTATGCTTGAACATCGAGAATGGGTCCCCTATAAAGTCAGCTATTCCATTCTACCTCACAACCTCCATGAAAGTTTCATGTTTTCCCCAAAATTTCAGGAACTTGAATGGTTTTACAAACTTCATTGCCTCTTTTCCACAACTCATCAAAAGTGGAGTATGATCAGATCATGTTCTAATTAAATGCTCCACCTCTATATTTGGAAACATTGTTTGGAAAGGTATGTTCACCGGGATTCTGTCCAGCCTCTTGAAGATGCATTCCTCATTTGGCCTTCCATTCCACCAAGTGAAAGGACTACTCTTGTAGCCAAGATCAAACAGTCCACAAGAGTTGATACAAAATACAAAGTCTTCATATTCTGAGGGATACACTGGAAAACCACCTATCCTTTCCTCCTCACTAAGAACAACATTGAAATCCCCCCCCCCAACCAACCAAGGCAGTTTCATATCACTAGCAAAATAGTATAGATTGTCCCATAATTCCAAACTTTCCAAAGCACATCCCTTTGCATAGACAAAAATCATCACAATGTGCTTACCTATGTCTTTATGATACACCCTAATGGTCATCTGCTGCTCAATGTCAATCAATAGATTACATTATACCACAACATCAAAGAATAGCTATATCTTTCCATTAACATTTGAAATTGCAGATTCCATTCTCAGTCTCCTTAACTAACAATCAAAGTATTACATCATGGAATTGGTAAGAACACCATTATGACCTTTGTATATTCAAAATGCTCATCACTGGAAAAACTGGAGTTGTGGGATAATCTGTATTATCTTGCTTATGATATGAAACTCCCTTGGGTGGTTGGAGGATATTTCAATGTAATCCTTGGAGAAGAAGAGAATATAGGAGGATTGCCAGTGTATCCACCCGAGTATGAAGATTTTGCCTTTTGTGTTAATTCATGTGGATTATTTGATCTTAGTTACCAAGGCAGTCCCTTCACTTGGTGGGATGGCAGGCCAAATGAAGAATGTATATTCAAACGTTTGGACCAATTCTTTGTTAACTTGCCTTTACAAACTTTATTCCCTAATATAGAGGTGGAGCATCTAATCAGAACAGGCTCAGATAATGCTCCACTCTTGATGAGTTGTGGAGATGAGGTAATGAAATTTGTTAAACCATTCAAGTTCTTGTACTTCTGGACCAAATATGAAACCTTTATGGAGGTTGTTAGGTAGAATTGGATGGCTGATTTCAATATAGATCTATTCTTGAGTTTCAAGCAGAAGTTGAAGAGGGTTAAGATTGCTCTTTCTAAATAGAGTAAACTCACTTATGGTGATATATTCAAGCAGTTGGTTATTATAGAAGATGTGGTTAGAATTAAGGAGATGTTGTTTGAAGAATCACCAACAGTGGAGAATAGAATAATACTTCAACAAACTCAAGCTGAATTAAAAAAGTACTTGAGCATTGAGGAGCAGTATTGGAAACAAAAAATAGGAATGATATGGTTTGAAGAAGGAGACAGAAATACCAGAATTTTTCATAACCATGTCAATGGTAAGAGGCAGAAACTCCACCTGAAAAGAATTCAGAATAGTGAGGGTGCATGGATTGAGTCACAAGACTTAATGACTGATGTTGCAGTTGATTTCTTTCAAAAGAAATTCACTAAAGAAGATGATCCTACAAGCTTTGAATTCATAAACAATGTACCTTCAATGGTGACATGTGAGCAAAATATAGAGCTTTGTAGAAGTCCTACTAGAGAAGAGGTGAAGGCAACAATCTTTGCATTGAGTAGTGACAATGCAAGTGGTCCAGATGGCTTCTCAGGATTGTTCTTCCAAGCTTGTTGGGATACTGTAGGGGAATACATCCATAATATGTTGATATTGTTTTATGGGGGAAGCTCTCTGCTTAAGTCCATAACTCATACAAATCTTATATTATTGCCAAAACAACCAATGGTCCAAACATTCTCTAATCTCAGACTTATAAGTCTGAGTAATTTTATAAACCAAGTGTTCTCTATGGTGGTTCATGATAGGTTGGAGAACATACTGCCTTCCTTAATCTATCCAAACCAGTCTGGTTTTGTCAAGGGGAGGAGTATCTTTGAAAATATCTTGCTGACTTAGGAGATTATTACTGACATAAGGCTGAGGAGTAAACCTACCAATGTGGTCATAAAACTGGACATGGCAAAGGCATATGATAGGGTGTCATGGAACTACTTGATGCACGTGTTTAGGAAAATGGGATTTGCAGAATGCTTTATCAACATGGTGTGGAATTTGATTATTAACAACTGGCACTCTGTTCTGATTAATGGGAAAACTTCAGGTTTCTTTCACTCAACTAGGGGTGTCAAACAAGGGGATCCTCTATCTCCAGCTTTGTTTATTCTTTGAGCAGAAATTTTGTCTAGGTCCCTGAATAAACTTTTTGAAGAAAAGCAATTCAAAGGATTTGGCTTGCCTAAGTGGACTGGCCATTGAACCACTTAGCTTATGCTGATGACACTATTATTTTTGCCTATGCTGATCCATATTCCTTATAGAAAATAGTTTAGGTTTTGACTAAATATGAGCACACTTTTAGCCACTTGATTAACAAGGAAAAGAGTTCTTATTACATGCATGCCAATGTTGTTGGAACTTTGGTTAATACTGTAGGAACTATCACTGGTTTCTCAAAGGGTGAATTTCCTTTTATCTATCTTGGCTGCCCAATCTTTTACACAAGAAGGAGAAAGGACTACTAAAGTGATTTGATAAAGAAGGTGAAGGCAAAACTGCATTCTTGGAAGGGAAAACTACTATCCTATGGGGGGAAAAGCTACATTAATCTCTAGTGTGTTGCAAAGCATGCCTACCCACATTCTTTCTGTAATTGATCCAACTGATAATGTGCTTGAACACTTACACAAAACTTTTGCTAGATTTTTCTGGAGCAATAAGGAAGAAGGCAGGAGTAAGCACTGGACAAAATGGAAAAACCTATGCCTTCCTAAGAGAGAGGGGGTGTAGGTTTTATATCATTGGTATATATTTCTAAAGTATTATTTACTAAGAGGTGGTGGAGGTTTAGAACTACCAAGTCATTATGATCAAACTTTATGTGGAACAAATACTGTAAAAAAGAACGACCTACTGTAGTTCAATTTAGGGAAGGCTCACATATTTGGAAAATATTGTTGGAGGCAAGGGAAAAAGTAGAACATGAAATACTATAGGAGATGAATAGGGGGTCGACTAATGTATGACATGAAAACTGGACTGGGCTAGGGGCATTATATCATTTGGTCCCTCCCAGATTTTCACATTAATGAAGATCTTCAGAAAGTGGCTAAGTTGAGAGAGGGAGAGGATTGGAATATGCTATTGGAACAGTATTTTCCTATAGATATTGCAGATCACATTAGGAAGGAGGTACTCTTTGAAAACAATGATGAGTATTGGGACACACCTAAGTGGATGCCTACAGCTTCAGGAAGATTCACAGTAAGTAGTGCATGGAAAATCTTGAGGCATAGAGCTCCCATAAACGTTGAATACAAGTTGTTGTAGACTAAAAGACTGCCTTTTAAAATAACATTATTTTTGTGGAGACTATAGAAAGGCCAGGTACCTACTGATGATATATGGAGAAGAAGTGGTCACATGGTGGTTTTAAAATGTTGGTGATGTATCCAACCTCATGAGGATTATTTTTAACAAGTGCAACTAATGATAGGGTGTGGAGAACGTTTATGAAGGGAGAAGGTATAGTAGAGAATCTAGTCCAGGTTCATCAAATTATAAGGGTGTGGTGGAAGGTGGATTGCTATCCAAAACCCAAATCTTTGTTCCAGGAAGCTCCAGCAGTGATTACATGTGAGATTTGGAAGAGAAGAAATACGATAAAACATGGAGGTACAATGTCATGTATAGGGTCATCCATTTTGTGAACAAGACACAACATAATCTAGCAAGAGTAAGGTATCCCTGGCTGCCACACATTTCATTACTATGGCCAGACATGATTAGATTTTTTGAAGGGTATAAACCATATGTTGTGATCAAGAGAGTGACTTGGTAGTCCCCCTATGAAGGCTGATTCGAATGTAACACTGATGGTGCATCAAGGGTATACCCAGGACCAAGTTCCTATGGCTTTTGTGTGAGGAACCATGCAGGAGATTTGGAGTTTGCTAGGGCAGAGTAGATTGAAGATACAACTAATATTGTGGCAGATGCTAAAGCAATTGTTAAAGGTTTGGCATATTGTGTTGAGCAATAACTACACCCTCTAATTGTAGAGACTACTTCCCTGGTTATGAAAAGGATCATCGAAGGGGAATGGAAACACCATGGAGTATCAAAAATGAGGTGAAAAGGATCAAAGGGATGAAGAGAGTTTCAATGTGATATTCCAGCATGTTCTAAGAGAGGGCAACACGCTGGCAAATTTTATAACTAACATAGCTTTTTCCTTTACAGGTACAATAAACTTTAACCCATTCTCTGAATTGCCAAATGCAGGGATGAGATTACTCAATCCTAACAAGTCTTATATCCCTAATCTTAGGGTGAGGGTAGAAAAGAAGAACGTTCCAGATTAATGTTCATAATTGTCATCATATGACAGGAGCTTGACTACTGTGTATAATGTGTATGATGTTATGCTTTTCTCAATGGTATTAGCATGATTATCATGCTCATTCTGGGGGAGATTTAACAACACACAACATCATGGAGTCATGTAGGATTCCCATTAATCAAATTGTGGCTTCACAGCTTCTCACATAATGCTGCAAAATATCAACAACACAACACAATACTCGCTACGGTTCTGTGTTGAAATACTTCCATCAACTTTTCTTAATGCACACTAGATGAGTACTGCGAACATCAACAACACAACACAATACTCGCTACTGTTCTATGTTGAAACACTTCCATCAACTTTTCTTAATGCATATTAGCTGATTTACAGATTTTCCTATAGGCATAATTAGGTGTCTGTTTGGTTATACCTGTTTATACCTGTTATATCTGGGTGTTTGGTTGCACACCACACAGCATTATGGAATCAAGTAGGCATCTCATAAATCAAACAGTGGCTTCTCATAGGTAGCTGATTTATAGATATTCCAATGGGCATAATTAGGTGTATACTTTATTATAACTATTATATGCTTCCAGATTAATGTGTTTGCTACAGTGTGAAGGTTTAATTAAGTATAGGCTAACTGACCACAAGCTTTACCACAATACCTCAGTGCACTCTGTTTTAGCAGCATCAACATAACTGTTGGCCCCATACAGAGGCTATGGGATTTATTATAGCCTAGAACTTGAGCAATGTTTGAACTATTAGTGATGTTATATACCTCACCACTGGAGCAATGTTTGAAGATATCCGTACTGCCTCTGCAACATAAAATACCAAAAAAGACACATCTCACAAGAAGCTCAAGATCAACTGCTTCTGCACAACATTTTTCAACTGGTACTACCTCAATAAGGCAGCTCTCAGTATATAAAAGGTGCACACAATTGGAAGATATCAAGACAACTGGAGTACAACTTTTCATACCAAATGCTACAAAACTACTGCTTCATTCTGTTATTGTTTAAACTCAGTATAGTGTTTTATCATTATCTAGTGGTATTAGTGGGCATGCATGCTCAATCTGGAGATGAGAGAACATTATACTATCTTTATATCACAAAGCATTCGGTACTGCAGTCGGTATGCATTCATTTTACAACATCAAAGGTGGAAAGCATACTGCCAATACTACTTCTATTAAAACTGCTACACAATTTCTTCAACAAATACAACATGAAGTTATCAACATGGAAGATCTCTAACTACAAAAAGCGGAAAAAAGCAGAAGATCAAGCTTCACAACTTCTACATAACAACTGTCAGTTGCTTCTGCTTTAACAAGACAGCTTTCAGTATACAACAACTGCACATAGTTGGAAGATATAACTAAACAGTTCAACACTTGATAGGACTATTCTGCTGCATTTTATCACATAAGTATAAGGCTGCACATATGATCAGCCAAGTGGTTTCATATGACATGCTACAAAACTGTTGTTTGAATTTTACATAGTATAGTGATTTATCATTATCCAGTGGTATTAGTTTGCGCGCATTCTCAATCTGGAGATGAGAAGACACTATATTGTCCTCATATTTCAACAACACAGTACTGTCACTTTGCTGCATTCATAAACTGCATGCACAGTCCTCATTGAAGATCCAATTGAAAATCTATTGAAGCAACATTGCTGTTGAAGTAATGCAGACCCAAAATGAAGATGTCCAATCTGATATGCTTCGCAACTAATGGATTATACATACCTATTCCTTGGGTGAGAGCTTTGGAGGTGCTACGAGGAATATTTTATAACTGGAATGTGAATCCATTGTCACCGGCAATAATTGGATGTTTTAAATTAATAGTTGTGTACTTTTCAATTTTTATTATGCTAGTGCTACATTATATTTGGTAGAAAGAGCCATTACCTGTCTTTGTTACTGTATTCTCACTTACTTGAACATTGTGTAACATTACCCCTTTTTGGGACCTATTATATATATATATATATATATATATATATATATATATATATATATATATATATATAATCTACTAGGTATACAACCTAGTAGTATATTGGCTTAAAAACAAAACCTAAACCCTTCGTCATCTATCCACAACTTTGATGCTACTGTAACTTCAAGTTCAATGGCTTCAAAATACAATCCGACACCAACCGATATCCTCCATGCACTTGTGTCTCATGATTTTGAAACATTGAAAGCGTGTAATAATCCAAGGAATGATCAAGGTGCACTAGTCACCGGCTACAATCATATTGACGATTTTGGGATGCATATGGGCTAAGACTTTTATGCATATGGGACAAGACTTTTAGGGAGGGTTATATTTCATCTAGACATGTGCGAAGTGGATCATACAAAAACAAAAAGAAGGCACATGAAAGGCAACATAGATGGGATGGCAAAGCAACACAAGAGGTTGTCATTAGGAAACCACCAATGAGAACTGCAAAGCAAAAGGCGAGTGTCAAGGTCAAATAAATCAAAAAAGAAATGATAGAGTTTGAAGAATATTTGAAGACAGTAGAAGAATAAGACAATGAGCTACAAATTGAAGAGTGCACAAGGTTGGAAAAAAAAGGGCAAGACTCAATTTTTTACCTGATTTTATTTAATCATCTTCTAAGTATCATCATTTGTAATATCATCACATGGTATGTTATAAACTCTGTGATGATCATAGAGTACCTAGTTCTTTCCGGTTCATATTTTCTTCATGCTTGCTAATAGATGAGGTTTATTATGCCTCAATAAGATTTGTAAGGTAAGGTCTAGCACGGTATCTGTGCTCTATATTGCTATTCTTTTGAGAAGATCAAAGCGGCTATGAGGTTATATGCTCTCGTGAGACTTCTGTCGGCAGCTACACTATGATCCTCTACATGATGCTGCCATATTAAGGGAATGGAGGCGTAGAGGACTGATTATATAGCCAAGGCATAGATGCAATACTAATGTAGCTTTTTTTTCCCTTACTTGTACTCTTCCGTTGTGGTTTTATTTTCTTTTATTTTTAATAAAATAGCTACTGGGCAACCCGCCTAGTAGTATATTTTCTAAAAAAATCTAAGAAGAAAAAACCCCAAATTATCAGCCGAAAATGCTCTCTAAATGCGACCTACTACTACAGTAATGCAGTGGTGGTCTCATGACCGCCGCTCTGCCGTTCGGTGGCTAAAAGCCACTGGACTAGTCCTAAAAGAACCCCTTAGCTATTGCGTACCTTCCCCAATTGGTTTCATCTTCAAATTCCAATCGTGCTTGTCATGACCCAAACCTATGGGCCGCAATGAGTACATGGTACCTTACTTAACCGAGTACCAATATAACATATCTTTCTTATTGTACTTTCATTGGCAAATGGGCCAAACAGGCCGTCATGGGTTAACCAAAATAAACATAAAGGAATACTCAATATAGGATGACCCACAACCTGATATAAAAACCTATGCATGTGATATACGGGCCTATAAGGCCAACATGATCATTTGTAAACTCAAAATATAGGTCGGCAAGGCCATACAAGCATTCGTATATATGACATTTGTCTACAAGCCTCTAAGAGTATATACTTATCACAAAAGTCGGGGCAGGGCCCCGCCATACCAAACAATACACGTCTAAATCATACTGACCAAACAAGCAACTCCTGAGAAAATGGATCGCACCAACATCTTCCGCTGATCAAATGGCCTACTTAGAGGACTCTCGACCTATCTACCGGAATATGCGGGCATGAAATGCAGCGTCCCCAGGCAAAAGGGACGTCAATACGAATAATGTACCGAGTATGTAAGGCACATAAATAAGTACATAACAGACATGAAAGAAATATAGAGTAAATGACTCAACCTGTAAGTCTGGATAACTCTGTAAATTATGAAATAATTATAGTGCCATGCATATGCGTATGAATGTCATGTCGTGCATAGGTACAAGTTTCATAACATCATCAAGCCTCTGGGGGCATCCCATCATATCATCTCGGCCACTGTAAGCAAAATCATCAACGTATATCAGCTGATCAAGTGGTGGTGCGTATATAACGCCATAACTTTTCCCATATTTCATATATATATATATATATATATATATATATATATATATATACATATATATACGCGTATATAACGCTATCTGGTCATGGGTCAATGTGCATGTATAAATGCATGAAATGCATATGAAATACGTTAATAAAATCTCTTAGTACATCATAAGACCATTATGCCTCTAATAAATATCATGAAATAAACTTTACCAATTTACGTATATTTGAGACCCATGAATAGATGATAAAATAATATGACACGTGGGGAATCAAGAACATAAGCATCTCTAATATTTCTATGAATAGCGTCATGTATGGAAATTGTGCATTTCTGGTTTCGTTTGTGTCGTATGGATCATGCCAAAAGAAATAAGAGATAGCCTAACATACCTTAACCGATTCTCTTGACAATTCCTCTAACACACGTTAATTGCGACAAAACATGGAACAAGTTGTATGAAAAGCTCAACGCAATCACGTTGCTCAAAGAAGATCTTGGCTGAAACCTTTCCATCCCCAAAATGACATTTTTATGTGATTAACGTTTCCATCCAAGAAAATCTTGGCCGAAAGTAATTTGGACAATGTTTCTTATGTGCTTGGTTGAAACTCTTTTGTGATGTTGGATAGTAACGTTTCTAAGAGATTATAATTAGAAAGTGAATCTTGCACTAGGAATGGTATATTAAATTTTTAGATGGCCCAACTTTGAAGACTTTGCCACCAAAATTCATACAATTTGTCCATCTTGCATTATGATTTAAGAGTCACAAATTTGCATTGATGTGCTGCCACGTTTTTAGATGTAATTGTTATCCAAATATTTGGATTAATTATCCACTAATCACTTGATTAACTAGTTAATTTCTCCATTATCCAATAATTTACATAATTAAGGATTATGTCAAATTACTTAAAATACTACTCACTTTTAACACACTTTATACATCTTACTATCATGGTCATGTGGTACCTTGTATGACACTAGTCCATAAATATTGGGTATTTTAGCTCGGGCCGTAGTTTATCCCAACATGAAACTTCGACGAAAATTCATTTTTTTCGATTTGCTTACCCTCTCACCTTCACGAATTTGTTCACCGCTTGCTTGAAATAGCATAAGGCTTATAATCTTAAAATAATCTCAACCCTGAACTACTTACGACGAAATTTTAACGTACGAAAACATGGGATGTAACAGAGCTGCCGCAAATCTTCAAAATGGTAACACGGTTACTGTGGTGGAATTTTGCCTGGGAGAATCTGCAATTTTCCAGCCCGATTCTGGGTCAAATTTGGCAATTCACAGTAATGGTGTTAGTTCTCCACACCAAGAGCTATGTCTCCGACAAAAATCAAGCGATTTCATTACCGGAATAATGAGTTCTAAGAATGACGCTTTGAACAATTTCAAGGCTTCCATGGACGAGAAGCTTTCTCCCAATCATATGGCTATGGGGAATACTAATTCTAACCCAAATCCCATCGCTTCATATGCCGCAAGGCTAACGACAAACATGTCTGTGCAAAATCCAACAAAAACGAAACTTAATCCTATCGAGTTGATACATGGAACTCCAACTCTAAAATTTTCTATGGAGAAACGAGAGGAATTTGCAAGGGAGGAAGGATTACACCCGGCCATTGTCATCAAAGTTAATCAAGCTGCACCAGATTTGGAAATATGGAAAATTCAACTGCCCAAGCACTTTGGCGTAAAAAGCAACTGTTTGATAGGTTTACTGGCTCGTCGGCCACTGTAGGTACGTTTTGATCAATATGATGATTTTGTGATGTCTTTATCAAGATCAGTAAACTATCTACGATTCAATGGGGAAGAACATCAACTTAAAAATTTTCCATGGACACTTTATTTCAATCTTATAGAGAAGACGTAGATGTCGGCAGTGTGGATTTCGCTGCCAAATTTATCTCCTGGCCTCTTTGCAAGAAGAGCACTAATGTCCATAGCAGCTGTTGTTGGTAAACCAATTACAATCCATAAGACGACATAGACAAAGACACGACCTAGTACAGCTAGGGTAAGAGTTATCCTAGATTTACTAGACAAGCATCCAAAGGAAATAAAGTTACAATTCTTGAATAAATGCACTGGAAAAATAGTTGAAACAATTCAGCAGATTGTCTACGACAACATGCCTCTATACTGCACATGTTGCAAACGTTAAGGGCATGATGAAAGCACGTGTCGCTTAATTTTGACAAGGAATCGTGATAATTGCCTGAATGTAGGAGCTGAGGAATGTGAGCATCAACCTGCTGTGCAGAAATTTCAAGGGGATTTGCGAGAAATTATCAATGAAAGACGACGGGTAACTGGTGCAATTGACGGATAGATAGTGCAACAAAGGGATATTGATACAACTTCTAAGTTTGTTTCAACTAATGCTCAACTTTTAGAGGCTGGCCAAAATTTCGAGCACCCTAATGATGTCCCTGCTTCTATAGCTCTGGCGAGGTTGCATAATGATGTTGTTGCTGAGGAGAGTCTACCAGTTCCAGATGTTCGTGCAGTACATGGAAAAATTCAACTATTGTGGTGTCAAATTTGGAATACACTGTTCCATTGAGTGTTAGTGTTCCTCGATCTGAGTCTATGGGTGCATCTGTTGATAATGTGATTGGGAGTGTGCCAATGTTTTCTACTATTGTGCAGGATGTTAAAATATTGGGGGATACTGTTGTATCTAAATCCCCTGGAATTGGAGCTATCACTGGGCTGTTAGACCTACTGCTACTTTGAGTGCTGAGGCATTACAATATGCAGCTTCCACAGGGTCTAAGGAGGTCAAAATAAAGACTAGACAACATCAAGTATCAGCTGGAAAGGAGCAGGTAGCAACTGCTATTTTCAAACCAACTGCTTATTTGCAAAATAGTGAGGCTCGAACTACTGTTGTTCACTCCAAGGCTAATCATTCTGGGCAGGTACATGATACTACAAGGCAATCGACTACAGCTCCAACAAAATCAGATACAAAGAGTAAGAACTCGACAGGGGTGAATAGATCACCTACGAAGAAGCAAACTCCAGCCCTTTACAGTCAGTTTGTCTCATCGACATGCATTGGGATCTCCAACTCATTTGATGCTTTGTTGTGTGAAGGCGGGCATGTTATGAATGAACCTAAGCATATGGAGCAATAGCAGGAGGATGACACAGAACCAGCAATTGGAAATACAAGCAACATAAATAGTGAAAAGTAACAAAACAATGCAGAGGACCAACATGCTCGAATTCAGCTTGTAACGGTTAATTCTGGGCTGAATCAACAAGGTTCAAATTTGGATGTTGATGTTGCATTGAATATAACTATGGATCGAGCCCAGACCAGTGTAGCAAGGAATATAGCTATCTCTAACTCATTCGATACTTTGATGAATGAACAAGTTCGGGAGAATACTGGGAAGAAAGTGCAGCAGGTTGATTGTGAGGCAATCACAAACTATAGGCAATCTCTAACAAGTGGAAAACAACAGCAGCACACAAGTAACACATATGTAGCCCCAGTTACCAACAGTAATGTCACGACCAAAACCGATGGGCCGCGACGGGCACCCGGTACCTTACTTAACCGAGTACCAATATAACGTATCTTTCTTATTACATCATCATATAAAAGTGACATACGGGCCTAATAGGCCAACATTATCATTTATAAACTCAAAACATAGACCGCCAAGGCCGTACAATCTTTCACGTACACGACATATGTCTACAAGCCTCTAAGAGTACATAAATATCATAAAGGTCGGGACAGGGCCCCGACATACTAATCAATACATGTCCTAATCATACTGAACACATAAGCAACTCCGGAACAAATGGAGTGCACCAACAACTTCTGCTGAGCTGATCGCCTACTTGGAGGACTCTCGACCTATCTATCGAGACCTGCGGGCATGAAACACAGCGTCCCCAGGCAAAAGGGACGTCAGTACAAATAATGTACCGAGTATGTAAGGAATGAAAATCAGTAAATAATAGACATGAGAGAAACATGGAATAAAAGACTCCACATGTACGTCTGCATAGCTCTGTAAATTATTTCATTTTTATAATGTCATGCATATGCGTGTAAATGTCATACCATGCATTGGTACATGCGTTCATAACTTCATCAAGCCTCTGAGGGCATTCCATCATATCATTTCGGTCACTGTGGGCAAACCATCAACGTATACCAGCTGATCGGGTGGTGGTGCGTATATAACGTCATAACCGTTTTCCACATCCCATATACATATAATATACATATATACGCGTATATAACGTCATCTGGTCATGGGTCAATTTATATGTATAAATGCATGAAATGCATAAGAAACACGTTAATAATATTTTCTCGGAATGTCATAAAAATCAATATGCCTTTCGGATAAATTTTATCAAATACACATTATTTTAAGACCCATGAATAGAAAATATAATAATAATTCACATAGGGAATCAAGAATATAGACACCCCTAATATTTCTATGATCCAAGTCTATCACTTGGATCATGCCAAAAGAAAAAAAGGGTAGCCTTAACATACCTGAACCGATTCTCTTTTGCGAAAACACGTAATGGAGGATCGAAGTAGGGAAGAAATCGCATGATATTCTTGAGAAAGATTGTACCGTGCTCCCTTAGAGTTTGTAATTCACGTTGCAGTAGCTTTGTAAAGGTTCACATGAATTCTTTGTAAAGCTTTGTAATTCACGTTGCAATAGCTCTCTGTGGAGTCATCACCTTAATGCAAACATTTTCCATTCTCTTTAATGATGTAGGGAGTTATTTTGCTCTTCGACCAGCCACTCTTTTGTTCTTGATGTTTTGATATTAATGAAATGAAATATAACACAGCTTTTATAGTGGGTGTGGCCCACTTATTTGATAAGTAATGTCACATAATCTACTAAATTTTTGCTACCTTTCAAGTATTATATAAGAGTCACCATGTTATAGTAATGGGATGCCACGTTTTTTTGTAGTTCAAGTTTTATTCAAAATCACCATTATTTAGTCACTAATCTTTTGATTAATTTGATAATTTTTCACTATCCAATAATTAACCAATTACCCACGTAATTAAGAATTATCCCAAATTACTTAAAATACTATTTATTTTTAACATACTTTATACACTTTACTATCATGGCCATGTGATACCTTGTATGGTACTAGTCCATAAATACCGGGTATTTTAGCTCGGGCCGTATTTTATCCCAAAATGACAGACTTGGACAAAAATTCATTTTCTTTGTCTTGCTTCCCCTCTCGCCTTCACGAATTTACTTATCACTTGTTTGAAATAGCATAATGCTTATAATCTCAAAATAATCTCATTTTCGAACTTACCTCGATTAACTTACGACGAAACTTTAACATACGAAAATGCCGGATGTAACAAGTAATAAGGGAGCTCAAATCAGCAACAGTGCAGAACAACAGTTTGAATGTGAGGCAGCTTCAAAAAACAGTCTTTCAAATGCACCAGGTAGTGCAACACAGAACCAGCTTTCAAAACATATAGCAGCTTCAACTAATGTCTCAACAGACATTGTTCTTGTTGACGATCCGAACGCAATAGAAGGTACAGTAACATCATCACCAAAGTACATATCTGCAATCTAGATTTAGATAAAATGATAAAGGACTCAAACGCAGCTATGTTGCTGCATACCATTCAAAAAGTTAACGCCCCATTGGTTACATTGAATACCTTTGTTCATGAGATCCCTTCGCAATCGATGGAGTCTTATGTTGAGCGAGCAATTAATTCTGGAAAGCAACTACTATCAACATGTAACAATCAACAAGAAAATGCAGGTATGACTTCTTTCTTTCAAGCATCCACAAATGAAGGAAGCTATTCTAAGGAGCAACACGATGCTACTAGTGCTGTCATGGTAGGTCGTAAAACATGGGATGACCAAGCAGAAAGGTATGAAGCATGGGAAGAGGACTTTGTCGATAAACAGGAACTAAGCACTCCAATAAGTGTCTACACCACGACAAGGTGATACAACATTGGAAATGGCAGTAGCAATTGTTGAGCAGGTTTCGATTCAATCTCCAAGAGTTCAAATCAAGACAAACCTGAGTCCTAATGCTGCTGCTTTTGTTCCCACGGGACAGAAACAATCAATCAGTGACAAAACAGGTTTCGAAGGTGTTACTTTGGCTATACAATCTGTCAAAGGGAAAGAACAAATTGGGCAGCAACATGCACTAACCACATCTGATTTGTCATCTATCCACAACTTTTATGCTACTGGAACTTCAAGTTCAATGGCTTCAAAATACAATCTGACTCCGACAAATATCCTCCATGCACTTGTGTCTCATGATTTAGACAAATTGACAGCGTTTAATAATCCGAGGAATGATCAAGGTGCACTAGCAGTGGCGAAGCCAGAAAATTCAACAAGGGTGTTCAAACCTTTGCCGGTGGGTTATGTAAGGGTGTTCAAAGTCTATTTTTAATCAATAACAAATAATATTTTACCTTATACGGAGTATAATTTTCCGACGAAGGGTGGTCAGTTGACCACCCTTGAATACACTTAGCTTCGCCCCTGTGCACTAGTCACCGGCTACAACCATATTGACGATTTTGGGATGCATATGGGCCATGACTTTTATGAAGAAGGAGTAGAGAATGAACTACTGGATGCCGCCTTCAACATTATAGCTAGGGAGGGAGATCTTTCACCTACACATGTGCGAAGTGGATCCAACAAAAACATGAAGAAGACACGCTACATGCAACATAGTTGGGACGGCAAGGTAACACAACACAGAAGTGCAAAACAAAAGGCGGTTGTCCCAACCACCTCCACAAGGTCTAATAGATCAAAAAATAAATGATAAAGTTTGATGAATATTTGAGGATAGTGGAAGAAGAAACCAATGAGATAAAAATTGAACAGTGCACAATGTTGAAGAAAGAGGGGCAAGAAACAATTTTTTATCCTGTTTTATTTTATCATTTTTTAAGCATCATCATTTGTAATATCATCACAGAGTATGTTATAAACTTTGTGATGATCATACAATACTTAGTTTTTTCCAGTTTGTATTTTCTTCATGCTTGCTCGTATATGAGATTTATTATGCCTCAATAGGATTGTAAGGTACGGTCTAGCGTAGTATGTGTGAGCTATATTGCTATGCCTTTGGGAAGATCCAAGCGGCTATGATGTTACATGCCCTCGTGAGACTTTTGCCAGCAGCTACACCATGATCCTCTATATGAGGCTTCCATCTTAAGGCATTGGAGGCGCAGATGAGTGATTATATAGCCAAGGCATAGAGGCAACACTACTGTAGAATTTTCCCCCTTACTTATACTCTTCCGTTGTGGTTTTTTCTTTTCTTTTATTATTAATAAAATAGCTACTGGGCAACCCACCTAGTAGTATATTTTCCAAAAAAACAAAAACCTAAGAAGAAGCTAGTGGATTTGCTAAACAAAAAACTAAACCCCCATCTTCTTCTTAGTAGGCACAAGCATGGAAGCATGGAGAATTCAACCTACAATTGTGATCGAGCCAAATATGTGTGACCTGGGATTTTGGCACTGGAAAGTTGGAACAATAGATGCATGGAGTAGCAAAACTCCAAACTTTGGTCAAACTAATGTATGACCTGGGCTTTTGGCATTCACAAAAGGGATCAATGGATGCATTTTTCTTTAATGCCACATCTCAAAAGGCTTGCCAGACAGTGGATGAAACAAATGGCTACTGGAGATCACATGACTCCCTCTACAAACAGCGCTCACTCACATATGTTCAAATTTAAACGAGCAATGCGACTAAGTACACCAGAATTTGTGATAATGCAAGTATATTACTGGATTATACATATCATGAGGAAGAAACAAACACGTGGGATTGGGTTTGTAGAAGCAAGGATGGACAGAACAAAAAGCTAGAAATTCAGAAACATGACAAAACAGTGGACTATGCGATAGCAAATGTTTTTGGTTTTAAGAACAGCACAAATGTGGATAGAGTCTGGAAAAAGAACAGGGAAGATACACAACTGGATTCGTTATGTTTACTTCTGCAACAACAAAAGGAAGATAGATAAAAATGCAACAAGCGCAGATTGCATATGGGCCTCAGCCGTGATGTCTTAATATGGCTAGTTTTCATATCTCATTTTAATTGCTATAGTATTTTGCAAATTGTAATATCAGTGTTGAGCACATCACCCAACATTGATAATAGGAACTATGCACGCGTCAAAAAAAATTTCTTTCATCGTGTAAGACCTCCTGACATATCATTTTTTTTGTTTTTCTATATTTATAAAAAATAGCCCTAGTGAATTTGCCTAAAACAAAACACCCTATCTAGAATTTTTCTCTCAAGAGCGCCTGCTACAGTGCCGTGAATAGTAGCTTAACATCATTGTTCATCGTGGAAAACTGGCGATTTAAGCTACAATGGCCACCATGGCCGGCGGCCAGCCCACTGTTACAGCTGGTCTGCCTTCCGTCCCCATCACCAACACACCTACAACAACAACAAACAACATTTCTCAACCACTAGACTTCTCGATAATATTAAAACCCACAACTATGAACGCTGCCATGCACGAATGAGCTTCAGCAGTCGAACTAATTCCCATGAAACCTGTTACTTATCTTCATGGACAGCCTTTGATCAAGTGGACTGAAGCAGAAGTGGAAATAATAAACATTATCGAGGGACTTCAATATGCTGTGCTGGGGAAAGTTTCATATGGTTAGTCAGATTTGCTGAGTTCAGCCAACTCGACCTCTGTATGTTCTAGTTTTGGGTCGAATGATCATGAGTTACAAAGCGGTTCGCTCGGGCCAGCACGACACCGGGTGCCAGCCATGCCTCCCCAGGTTTGGAGCGTGACACATACCATCACAAGATACTCTTGTGGACAAACAATTGGCCAAAACCCCTGACAATCAATATGTTGGAGCTAAGACAAGGAGTGATTTTCCTAAGGTGAATGAGAGAGTTCAATGGAGTTGAGGCAGGCTATTGTCTGATCAAATTGAGGAGGATTCTGATGAAGGTGAAGTTCCGGATGGAGTACCAGCTGATGATGAACCAGTTGATGTTGATCAAGAGGGAGAGGAACAAAGTGTAAATAGAGATCCCATTGTTATAGTTAAGAACACTTCTAAAGAAAATCCAAACAATGTTACTATGGAGTCCAATGATCAGGAAGCAGGCAAGGAGGTTGCAATAAGAAGTGATGGGATAGGTATAGAGAATTCTGAAGGGAGAGGGACTGATATTGTTTATCCAGGAGGAACAAGGGAGACTGCAGTACAAAAGGTGATTGTTGATGATAATCGAAAGGAGATTGCAAATACTGGGAATGAGCAGCTTCTCAATGCACAACCTCCTGTTCAACCTAAAACTATTGTTCCATTGGAGTCCACACATTTGAATTTGCAGAAGAAAGGAGAGGAACAAGCTATGATGCCTAAACTTCAAAAACCAAATATTGTGGTTGCACGGGGAGTTAATGATGCCAATGATGCAGATGAAGAAGTTTACAGAACAGGCAAGGATTTGGATCAAGAATCTACAGCTCAGAATTTCCTAAATGTAGCAAGGCAGGGTAATCTATCACCTAGGCATATTGAAAAGGCTAAATCAGCAGCAAAATGAAGGAAGAAACAGCAGAAAGACAACACTAATGTGCATACATGTGGTCAGGGGCGGAGCTACAGTAGTGAGTGCGGGTTCGGGCGAACCCGGTGACTTTTTCCAGAACCCTGTATTTGTATTGAAATATTTACTAAATCTATATAAATATATACTGCCGAACCCAGTAACAAAAGGGGTCTTGGTTCAACGGTAAGGGTTGTGGGTTCATTGGAAAAGATGGGGGTTTGATTCCCCTTGGAAGCAATGTTTTATTTTAAAATTTAGAACCCACACACTTAAATCCCTGGCTCCGTCTCTACATGTGGTGTACAAACAAGGAAGACTCTGACTAAATCGAATAATCAATAATGGATGCACTTATTTGGAATAAAGGTCAGTAAACACTCAGCAAGCTTTCGAGAGGCTTATCAAGATGCATAAGCAGCACCACTTTGAATTTATAGGTTTAATGGAACCATTGCAACAAGCTAGAAAATTGCAGAGATATAGAAGGAAAATTGGTTTTGCGCTGGCAATTTCGAATGTGTCGAACAAGATTTGGGATTTCATTGATGAGGTTTTTGATGTTACTGTGTTATATAATATGGTACCTCAATTAACTCTAAGATTATTTCATACAGAAACACATGTGGAATTTATTCTTACTTTAGTATATTCTAAATGTGATGCCATCGAGAGAATATAATTATGGGATTTAATGTATGCAATGGAAAAGGACATGACTGTGCCATGGCTTGCAAGAGTGGGTTTCTCTAGTGGTGAGCACCCTCCACTTCCAACCAAGAGATTGTGAGTTCGAGTCACCCCAAGAGTAAGGTGGGGAATTCTTGGAGGGAGGGAGCCGAGAGTCTATCGAAAATAGCCTCTCTACCCCAGGGTAGGGGTAAGGTCTGCGTACACACTACGCTCCCCAAACCCCACTAGTGGGATTATACTGGGTTGTTGTTGTTGTTGTTGTTGTTGTTGTTGGGATGAAGAAGAAAGATATGGTGGATTGCCAGTATCCTTGAATGAAATTGATGATTTTCGACACTGTATCAACACTTGCAATCTATTTGATCTTGGCTTCAAAGTAGTATTTTTACTTGGTAGAATGGGAGGGCAGACGATGATTGTATTTTCAAGAGGCTGGATAGATGTCTAGCAAATGTTGAATTTCAGCAAACCTTCCTAGGTATAAATAACACATCTGTCGAAGATAGGTTCAGATGATAGTCCAATGCAATTACAGTGTAATATAGAGCTGCTCCAGTGAAGAAACCTTTCAGATTCCTTAATTTTTGGGTCAAGCATGAGTCTTTTAAAGATATTGTGAGAGAGAACTGGCATGCAGATTTCTATGCTAGTCCATTTGTCATGTTAAAATACAAGTTAAAGAAGCTAAAAAGGCTTTGTCATCTTGGAGTAGAGCAACATATGGTGATATTTTTCAGAAGATTGCAAGTTTGGAGGAGGTAGTTATGGTTCATGAGGCTTAGTTTGAAGATAATCCTACAAAAATGAATAGAGAAAGACTACAAAAAGTGCAAGCAGAATTAATCAGATTCCTTGCTTTGGAGAAACAATACTGGAAACAGAAATCAGGAATGGCTTGGTTCAAAGATGGTGACAGGAACACCTAATTTTTTCATGTTCAAGTCAATGGTCGAAGGAAGAGGCTGCAGCTCAAAAGGATCCAAAATAGTCAAGGTAACTCGATTGAGAAAGATGAAGAAATTATTGTTGAAGCAGTTAAATTCTATGAAGATCAGTTTACAGAAACAACAATCCCTACATCATTTGGCATTATAGATCATGTGCCTAGATTGATTGACATGGAGCAGAATTCAGAACTGGTGAAGCAACCAACAAAAGAAGAGGTTAACAACGCAATTTTTGGTTTGAATCAAGACTGTGCATGGGGGCCAGATGGTTATACAGGCAGCTTTTATCATTCATGCTGGGACATAATTGCATATGATCTATTTAATATGGTAAGAGCTTTTTTCAATGGCCATGAATTACCAAAATGTGTGACTCACACAAACCTGGTCCTTTTACCTAAGAAGAAAGAAGTGATAACATTTTATGATATGAGGCCTATAAGCCTTAGCAAATTTACCAACAAAGTCATTTCGAGGGAGATTCATGAGAGGCTAGTGGGGCTATTGCCTAATATTATCTCGGAGGAGCAAGCTAGATTTGTGAAAGGGAGGAGTATTGTTGAAAATGTTTTTCTCACTCAGGAGATAATTACTGACATTAGGCTCAGAACAAAAGTTGGACCAAATGTGGTTATGAAGCTCGACATGACTAAAGCATATGACAGGTTATCTTGGATCTTTCTAACCAAGGTGCTTAGGAAGATGGGATTCTCAGAGATATTCATTGTCTTGGTGTTTCTAATTGTGTCAAATAATTGGTATTATGTTCTCATCAATGGGAAAGCTCATGGCTTTTTTAAATCATCAAGAGGAGTCAAGCAAGGAGATCCATTGTCTCCTACCTTATTTATTCTAGCTTCCGAGGCACTGTCGAGGGGTCTAAATGTTATGCACTTGAATCTTTACTTCTATGGATTTGTCTTACCTAAGTGGAGTCCTAAAATAAACCACTTAGCCTACGCACATGACACTATTATTTTCTCCTCATCTGATGCTACATCACTACGATTAATTATAGAGGCTGCATCTGGGCAGTAGTGAACAAGAGCAAATCAGTTGTTTATATGCACCATTTAATAGATATAGAGGTAGCTAATGAAGTGGAAAGGATCACTGGGATCAAAAGAAAAAAAATTCCTTTTATGTACCTAGGTTGTCCTATTTTGTACTCGAGGAGAAAAATGTCCTATTACCAAGGTTTGATCACCAAGTTCTGGATAAGTTGCAAGCATGGAAGGGGAAGTTGCTTTCTATATATGGCAGAGCGGTGCTAATTGCACATGTGTTGCAGAGTATGCCCATACACTTACTCTCTACAGTAAATCCTCCTAACTATGTAATCAACAAGTTGCATAAAATATTTGCACAGTTTTTTTGGAGCAGTTCAGTAGCAGGCAGTAGCAGGCACTGGGAATCTTGGAGCACCTTGTGTATGCCATATGAAGAGAGTGGGATTGCCTTTAGATCACTGCACGATGTATCTAATGCATTATCCTGCAAATTGTGGTGGAACTATCGAACCAAACCAAGTCGGTGGAGCTCATTTATGAGCCCGAAATATGGTAAAACAATGAATTCTGCGATTGTGCCATGGAGGGAAGGGTCTCATGTATGGAAGAAGATGTTAGAGTGTAGGGATTTAATTGAGCACCAAATAATGTGGCATCCACAAAGAAGGGATCATCACTCTTTTGGTATGATAACTGGACAGGACAAGGGGCATTGTACTTCATTGTTCCTCAAGATTTTGGGATAGACAAGTCAGTTCACAATGTGTATGATATGGTCGAAGAGGGTGGATGGAATGTAGATAAACTTCTGGAGGTAATACCTGAGGAGTATGCTATGCATATTGTGGAAAAATTCAAGCCACCCACTGCGCATGACGTACTTGATGTGCCTTATTGGATGCTAGAAACTCGAGGCTACTTCAGCGTTAGAATTGCATGGGAGTATTTGAGAAAGAGAGATGAACCAATGGTAGCTTATAAGATGATTTGGGTAAAGGGCCTACCATTTAAAATTACATTTTTCATGTGGAAGGTTTGGAAAGCAAAACTACATCTAGATAATTTCATGAGGATACTAGGATATTTTATGCCCTCAAAATGTTGGTGCAAGTCTAAGACTGCAAGAAATGTGTGGAGGTATTTCCTTTCGAGGGCAGGTATGGATTTAGAGGGGCTGACAATGCATCAAGCTATAACTAAATGTTGGACTGTCAAGGTATGTGCTAGACTCAAACCAATTATGCAGGTGTTACCTTCTTGTATAGTGTAGGTGTATAAGGTTAAAACCGATCCTCGGTCATGAAGATCGATCAAGGATGGCATTTCAATCGAGGGGTACCTTCATGGAGACCCCGGACGAATTCCGAGATAGGGCGTCAAGCTCGGGCGTTCGAATCGACCGAGGTGACATCGACCAATACAGGTCCTGAACATCGATGCCCAAAAGTGATCACCTAGATCGAAACCAAGGCCGGGGTTCTGATCCGATACCGAGCTCGAGTCGGTATCGAGTTCACAGACAAAAAACTGTTACAACCGCACCAAAGGAGAGAATCTCTGCGGAAATTAAGGAGGAGACACACCATCATGGGTCCTCCACTAGTAATATTTATTCTATCATGTTGCTATAGATAAAGTAGTGATCCTTGGCTATAAAAGGAAGGAGAGTTTGTAATATAAGACACTTTTTTGGCTGGGATTAAGAATTCATTGTGTTTATCTTTCTAAAGCTCACCAAATATCTTTGTTCATCATCTTCTATTTTTGCACCATAAATACGTGTATTGTTATTTTCAGATCAAAGGAATCTACTTGCCCTTAGAACCATACATAAATTCAACGTTATCCAATTTTTCGGGTAAACAGTTTGGCGCCCACCGTGGGGCTAAGGATAACAAGTGATTATTTGATACAAATATACAGCACACTCCAGCTTACAACTTCATGTCAGCAATGAATATGCCAATTGACCTCGAAGCCGGCCTTTAGGATGAAACCAACAAGCCGAAAGGCTACCCAACAACGGCAACGAGGCTCGAATCGAGGAACCCAAAATTCGAGCTGAAGTACCAGTAGATATCAATTCACGAATAGCTCTAGAAGCGAATCAACGTTTCGAGCAGGAAAGAAGCGTTCAGGGTGGCGCTCGACCCATAGCCCGAGACACCCACAGCACGGGGGAAATCGAGGTCAACTTGCGCATGATTTTCGAAATGCTACAAGCCAAACAAGTAGCGATAGCTCAGTTTCAGAGCCAAACTCATATGCGAAGTAATCCAAACTCCAATCCACTTCTTCGAGAAATAACCCCCAGAACGGAGCCCGACACAGTGAAACCGAACGAGCGAAAATCAGGAACCGCTCCTGAAATTGCTAAACTGCTCGAGGAACTCACAAAGCGAGTCGAAGCCAATGACAAAAAAATCGAAACATATGATGCTAGGATCGATCAGATCCCGGGGGCTCCGCCCATGATGAAAGGGCTGGATTCGAAGAAATTCATACAAAAGCCTTTTCCATCGAGCGCGTCCCTAAAACCGATCCCAAAATCGTTCCGTATGCCCGTAATTTCCAAATATAACGGTACGACCGATCCTAACGAACATCTTACCTCCTATACATGTGCCATCAAAGGCAATAATTTGGAAGACGATGAGATCGAGTCCGTATTATTGAAAAAGTTCGGAGAGACCCTCGCAAAAGGAGCAATGATCTGGTATCACAACTTGCCACCGAATTCTATCGATTCTTTTGCCATGTTAGCAGATTCGTTCGTAAAAGCATATGTTGGTGCCGTAAAGGTCGCAACGCGGAAATCGGATCTATTAAAAGAAAACAAAAGGGGTGATGAAATACTAAGGGAATTCGTATCCCAGTTTCAAATGGAACGCATGGATTTGCCACCAGTCACAGATGACTGGGTCGTACAATCTTTCACCCAAGGGTTGAACGGACTGAGTTCGACAACATTACGTCGGCTGAAACAAAGCTTGATCGAATACCCTGCAATAACTTGGGCAGATATAAACACTCGGTATCAATCGAAAATCAGGGTCGAAGATGATCAATTGGGATTTCCGTATGAACCCACACGTCAGAACTGCGCAACCACTAAAATTCTAAAGGAAACCAACAAAGAACAAAGGTCAAACAGAGACCGATATCAACCGTACGCCATAGATCGGGTGAACCACGATTCGGCGCATGAGACAGTTAGGAATAACCGTAGATATCATCGGGGGAAAAATTCTCGGGGACTTATGAGCAAAAGAGGTTTTGATAAACATGTTGATCCTATAGAAGCTCCTCGATTATCGGAATATAACTTCAACATCGATGCATCTGTCATCGTATCGGCTATAGGACGCATCAAAGATACCCGATGGCCTCGACCCATGCAGACCGATCCGGCCCAAAGGAATCCCAATCAAATATGCGAGTATCATGGCACCCATGGTCACAAAATGGAATAATGCAGACAATTAAGAGAGGAAGTAGCCCGCTTGTTTAACAAAGGGCACCTCAGGGAATTTTTGAGTGATAGGGCGAAGAACCATTTTAAAAACAAGGACTTCGGCAAGCAAAATGAAGAATAAGAGTCACAGCACATCATTCATATGATCATCAGCGACGTCGATACCCCTCAGGGACCTATGCTCAAATGCGCTAAAACATCGATTGTGAGGGAAAAGCGATCTCAAATTCAATATTACACTCCCTCACGAACTTTATTGTTCAATAATGAAGATGCAGAGGGAATCATCCAACCCCATAACGATGCATTGGTAATATCTGTACTCATGAATAAAATTAAAATTAAGCGTGTGTTAATTGATCCAGGTAGCTCGGACAATATCATCAGATCGAAGGTCGTAAAATAGCTCGTCCTACAAAACTGGGTCGTATCCGCAACTTTGGTTTTAAACGGATTCAATATGGCATACGAAACCACCAAAGACGAGATAACCCTACAGATAAACGTCGCCAGAAAAATTCAGGAAATAAAGTTTCACATGATCAAAGGCGATATGAGATATAACGCCCTTTTCGGAAGGCCGTGGATCCACAACATGAGAGCTGTACCTTCGACCCTACACCAGGTCCTCAAATTCCCAACACCGACATGTGTCAAAATAGTGTACGGAGAACAACCAGCCGCAAAGGAAATGTTCTCCATCGAGGAAGAAAAACCAACATCTTCGTCTTCGCCAGTGAATGGATCAGGTTCAAAAGGAGGCACAGTCGAAGACCGGAACGCCAAATAGCAACCAAAGACATCGGCACCGACCCAGCCAGATAAGCAGAGCATCAAAGAAGATAGTGATTAGTGGGTCCATCGATCCTTCGTGACCCTCGATGACTCTGATGCCACCGAATCAACTATTGAGGAATTAGAGCAAATAATTTTGATCGATCACTAGCCCGAATGAAAGGTATACCTGAGAAGGGGTTTGAGACCCGAAATCAGGAAAAAAACATTCAATTTCTTATCGATTGCTTTGCTTGGTCCCATTTAGATATAACAAGAATCCCGCCGGACATAACGACACATCGACTAAGTGTGTCCCCTAGATTCAGATCGGTGAAGCAAAAAAGAAGACCCCAATCGAAGGTGAAGCACGCATTCATAAAAGATGAGGTAACTAAACTGCTCAAAATAGGATCCATTAGAGAGGTAAAATACCCCGAATGGTTGTCCAATGTGGTCGTAGTGCCTAAAAAGGGAAACAAACTTAGAATGTGTATAGACTACAAGGACTTGAACAAAGCATGCCCCAAAGATTCTTATCCACTGCCCAACATCGATCACATGATCGCTGTCACGGCCGGCCACGAGATCCTTACTTTTCTCGATGCCTATTCCGGGTATAATCAAATCCAGATGAACCCGGAAGACCAGGAAAAGACTTCGTTTGTGACCAGATATGGAACATATTATTATAACGTAATGCCATTCGGGCTAAAAATGCAGGAGCTACTTATCAACGCCTAGTAAATAGAATGTTCGAAGAACAAATAGGTAAATCAATGGAAGTCTATATTTATGACATGCTAGTCAAGTCCCTGCGCGCAGAGGACCATTTGACCCATTTGCAGGAAACATTCGATATTCTGAAGAAATACAACATGAGGCTCAACCCCGAAAATGTGCTTTCGGAGTCGGCTCGGGTAAGTTCCTCGTCTTCATGGTGTCAAATCGAGGAATCGAGATTAACCCACACAAAATCAAGGCCATTGAAGACATCACCATCGTGAACAGCATGAAAGTTGTACAAAGGTTAACAGGAAGAATAGCAGCCTTAGGCCGATTCATTTTGAGATCATCAGATCGAAGCCACAAATTATTCTCTCTACTAAAAAAGAAGAACGACTTCGCTTGGACACCGGAATGCCAACTAGCGTTACAAGAACTGAAACGATATCTATCGAACCCACCACTGCTGCACACTCCAAAAACCGACAAAAAACTTTACCTGTACTTGGTAGTATCAGAAGTCGCCATAAGCAGTGTCCTGGTTCGAGAAGAGGAAGGTACGCAATTTCCTGTTTACTATGTAAGTCGGACCTTAGGGGAAGCGGAAACTAGATACCCGCACTTGGAAAAATTGGCGCTTGCGCTGGTTAGCGCCTCTAGGAAATTACGACAGTACTTCCAATGCCACCCCATAAGCGTATTAACCACCTGCCCACTTCGTAATATTTTGCATAGGCCTGAACTATCGGGTCAATTGGCCAAATAGGCCATCGAACTCAGCGGGTATGATATCGAATATCAACCTCGAACAACCATCAAGTCACAAATTTTAGCAGACTTCGTGGCCGATTTCACGCCGACCCTCGTACCCGAAGTCGAAAAAGAACTACTGTTAAAATCAAATTTATCAACGAGGGAATGGATCCTCTTTACGGACGGAGCTTCGAACGTAAAAGGGTTCGGGCTAGGCATAGTTTTAAAATCTCCCGGGGGTAACATTATTAGGCAAGCTATTAAAACTATCAGGTTAACTAACAACGAGGCCGAGTATGAATCCATAATTGCAGGTCTCGAGCTAGCTAGAAATCTGGGAGCGGAGGTCGTTGAGGCCAATTGCGACTCTTTGCTAGTGGTGAGTCAAGTAAACAAAACCTTCGAAGTCCGAGAAGGCAGAATGCAAAGGTATTTGGACAAACTGCTTGTCACTTTGAACCATTTCAAACAATGGAGTCTACGACATGTTCCACGAGAACAGAATAACGAGGCCGATGCGCTTACTAATTTGGATCATCGGTCGAGGTGAATGATTTGAACTCAGAAACTATCGTTCAACTTTTAAGATCTGTAATCGAAGAAGGGCACGCCGAAATAAATTCTACTAGCTTAACCTGGGATTGGAGAAACAAGTATATTGAATACTTAAAAAATGGAAAGCTCCCTTCAGACCACAAAGAGTCCAGGACCCTTAGAACTAAAGCTACTCGATTTACTTTGACTGCGGACGAAACGTTATATCGAAGAACATTCGATGGACCGATGGTGGTATGCATAGGTCTGGGAGATACCAATTACATCCTTCGGGAAGTACACGAGGGCACTTGTAGCAATCACTCTGGTGCCAACATGTTAGTTCGAAAAGTGATCAGAGCATGGTATTATTGGATCGATATGGGCAAAGACGCAAAAGAATTTGTTCGTAAATGCGATAAATGTCAAAGGTTTGATCCAATGATCCATCAGCCCGGAGAATATTTTCACTCGGTCCTATCGCCATAGCCATTCATGAAATGGGGAATGGACATCGCTGGGCCCCTACCATCGACCCTAGGTAAAGCCAGATTTATTTTGTTTATGACTGACTATTTTTCTAAATGGGTTGAAGCGCAGGCGTTCGAGAAAGTAAGAGAAAAAGAGGTTATCGACTTTTTGTGGGATCATATCATATGCCGATTCGGGATACCATCCGAAATAGTATGTGATAATGGGAAGCAATTCATTGACAACAAAATCACAAAATTCTTCGAAGACCACAAAATAAGAAGGATACTAGCAACCCCATACCACCCCAGTGGAAACGGACAAGCCGAATCAACAAACAAAACTATTCTTCAAAATCTGAAAAAGAAATTGAACGACGCTAAGGGAAAATGGAGAGAAATTCTGCCCGAAGTCCTTTGGGCATACCGAACAACATCGAAATCCAGTACAGGGGCGACCCCATTCTCCTTAGTATATGGCTATGAAGCATTGATACCAGTCGAAGAGCCTAGTCCCAGATTTCGATTCATGACGGAAGAATCAAATAAAGAGGCTATGAACACCAGCCTTGAATTATCTGACGAAGGACGAGAAGCTGCCCTCATCCGGTTGGCCGCACAAAAGCAATGAATCGAAAGGTATTACAATCGAAGAACTAAACTTCGCCACTTCAATCCAGGGGAATTGGTGTTAAGGAAAGTCACCATCAATACTCGGAATCCAAACGAAGAAAAACTAGGATCAAATTGGGAAGGACCGTACCAGGTGCTCGACCACTTTGGGAAAGGATCGTACAGGCTCGGCATCATAAACGGCAAACAGTTATCAAGCAGTTGGAATATATCACATCTAAAACGGTACTACTGCTAAGGTCCGGACTTATTCAACTATCCCGTACAGAAGTTCGAACAAAGAACAGAAGTATTCTTTTACTCAAAAGCACGTGTTGCACTCTTTTTTTCTTAGACCGGCTTTTTCCCAAATGAGTTTTTTGCGGCAAGGTTTTTAATGAGGCAACCATCGATCATGCTGCGCTTTCAAAATAGTATCCTAGGCTTTCGACCCTTAGCCCGAACGGCCTCGAATACCGGGAGGGCACCAGGGCCTCAAATACATCGAGTTCAGATGCAACAAAGTCTTCTCACAACAATAGAGGAAAAATTATAAGAGCCAAAATGGTCAAAGTAAACCATGCTTATATTAGATTGCCCCAAAACACATGTACAATGGCTTGAGATTTATTATGCAACCAGAATTAACGATCACTCGAATATTAAGCCTACGGGCTACTTCTATATCAAGTTCGAAATACTCAGTCGACCGTTGAGCCTATGGGTTACTTCAACATCGAGTTCGAAATTATCACTTGAATATTAAGCCTACGGGCTTCCACATTATCTCGAGTTCGAAATAATCATTCGAATATTAAGCCTACGGGCTACCACATTATCTCGAGTTTGAAATAAACACTCGAACATTAAGCCTACGGGCTACTCCTATGTCAAGTTCGAAATACTCAGTCGACCGTTGAGCCTACGGGTTACTTCAACATCGAGTTTGAAATAATCACTCGAATATTAAGCCTACAGGCTTCCACATTATCTCGAGTTCAAAATAATCATTCGAATATTAAGCCTACAGGCTACCACATTATCTCGAGTTTGAAATAAACACTCAAACATTAAGCCTACGAGCTACTCCTATATCAAGTTCGAAATACTCAGTCGACCGTTGAGCCTACGGGCTGCCAAGTTCGAACAAGGACCCAATCGAATTTGAAACATTGAAAAAGCTACGTTTACTCAGAGTTTACGTTAACCACCACATCATCATCGACTCAACAAGCAAAATCGACCTTGTTATATATATACAAAATTGCCTACTTAATTAATTTACAGGTAATGAGAATTAGACTCTAAGCTTCTGGGTCGGGGTCTTCCCCACCCTCGGACCCGCTTTTGCTACCATCATCGTTATCATCGTCATCATCATCAGAAGCCAAGGCTTCCGCTTCCGCTTCCGCTTCCGCTTCAAGCTCTTTTTCCTTTCTTAACTCTTCGGTAATATCGAAACCTCGAGCATGAATCTCCTCGAGGGTCTCCCTCCGAGATCTACACTTAACAAGTTTGCCAACCCAATAAGCTCGAGCATCGACAATCTTCGCCGCTTCCCGGGCCTCCACCTGAGCGGCCTCAACATCAGTTCGATATACAGCAATAGACTTATCCGCCAAAACTTTCAACGACTCAACCTCTGCCTTAGCCTCAACAAGTCGTATCTCAAGCTCATCGATTTTCTTAGTCTGAACCGACACCTTTTGCTTGACGTTTCAAAGCTGAACGTCGGCTGATAATAACTTTGTTAAGATGGTTTCTTTCTCCGCTGCCAGGCGGTCAATACTCACCTGTTGATTGAGCTCGACCCTTTCTTCACGAACCTTAGCCAAATCCTCTTAAAGATCCTTTATAGCCTCCTCCTTTTTGCTACAAAGAAGCCGAAGGTCATCTCTTTCACCTAGGACCTTCCGGAGTTCGGCCTCACACTGGCTAAGATCAACTCGAAACCTACCGATGGCCTGCATAGTTAGAAACTGTCATCAACACCAATAAAGCAAAAAAAAAAGGATCACCGATATCAGAACCGCCAAGTATGGAAAAGAACAAAGAAGCCAAGTACGGAAGAATCATTACCCGAGTAATAAAACGCTGAGCTTCCTCTAACAAAAGAGAAGCATCACCGATATCGGAACTGTCATCAACACCGGTAAAACAATCCTTAAAAGGATTCGCTGCACTTGAGCCAGCACCAATATCGGGAGTCTTCAGGTCTCGAGCCTCCTTCAACGCCTCCTCAGAAAAAGACGGAATGGAAGGTGAATGACCCATTGCCATTGCCCCGAGCAAATTACTCGGAGTACTCCGATCGAGACTTAGGTCTTCGGAACCAACCCCAATAGACACGGCCGCCATCGGCTCAGAAGCTCTAACAACCTCGAGTGCCTCCGTAGGTCGGACTACCAAAACCGAGAAGCTATTTTCTTCTTCTCCTTCTTCCTCCTCCCTCAGTCGATGGACCGAGTCGATCGAAAGGGCAATGATTTTTCTCCTCACTGTTCAAGTTTTGGGCTTAGGGTCCTCTGGCCGAGAGGAAGCCTTTCGTTTCTTTTCTTTTCCATGTTCCAGGACCGGGGGCTTATTGCCTTTATCACCGCTCGAAGGCCGCAGAACGACATCCCTAGTTACACCTATATACAAGGGAAAATCGATAACGAAATGAACGCAGAATATACCTCGAGGGAAACAGGAACCAAACCTCACCATGATTTTTGGCCTCTCATCTACCTTTAGCCAAATCATGCCAAGCGCGCTCGGCATAGGATGAAGTCGAGGCTAACTTTTGAACCCAATCCTTGAGATCAGGCACAGCTTGTGGCATCCAAGGTGCAGCTGAACATCAAAAAGTAATATTAGCAAACACAGAAAAAGACACGAAAAGCAAACACGGATCACTTACGGTCGAAGTTCCATTTTTCAGGAAATGGCATATTTTCCTCCGGGATAAGATCACGAGTCCTCACTCGAACATATCGACATATCCAGCCTCGATCCTTATCTTCATCGATGCTCGACATCAAAGCCTTCGATGCCCGACGATATAGCCTAATAAGTCCACAATAAATCTGAGGCTGATACAGTCGTATAAGGTGGCTTAGAGAAATATCCAACCCTCCGGCTTTGATAGAGAAGAAACGCAATAAGATGACTATACGCCATAAGGAAGGATGAATTTGGCCGAGGGTGACTTGATATCTCCTGCAGAAATAAAAAATCACGGGATCGACAGCTCCCAACGTAAAGGGATAGGTGTAAATACTTAGAAATCCCTCCACATAGGTAGTGACGCTCTCATCGGAGGAGGGGATTTGTAACACAACCTCAGAACCCCAGCCGCAGTCTTTCCTGACGGCCTCGAGGTGAACTTCCGCTATAGAGCACATATACATCGATACGTGCTCACACCGACCCGGAACAGACGAAGGATTCTCCACCTTAAAATCATCTTTTAAAATACATGGGTCGGGAATATAATCTTGAACGGACGGCTTGGTCGGTGCCTTATGGTCACACGGCCGTGAGGAAGAAGCTTTCTCCTTGTGAGGTACGATTTTTGAAGTTTTCGCCATTAATACGAGAAGAAAAAGTCGCAAAGAAAGGTGAAAGAGGGGACAACACCGAAACTCTGGTATAAGCGGCACTAAAGCAACGAAATAAGAGAAACTAATCAAAGAGAATTTGGGAAAAGAGGAAGCACAAAAGTGGAAAACATTATATGTGAAAACAATTTATAAGGCATGGCGATTCGTTTCTAGCGGTGGCCGACCACCGACTGACACACATTAAATGCCTATAGTTATCACGCACGTCATAGTCAAAGCCGATAGAAACGTCATTATCGATTCGGTCGAACCTTAGGGAAATCGCATCGTTTCTCGTCATCTCCTTTCCAAGAAATGACGTGGCTATCTGTATACGGTTAAAACCGATCCTCGGTCATGAAGATCGATCAAGGATGGAATTTCAATCGAGGGGTATCTTCATGGAGACCCCGAACGAATTCCGAGATAGGGGCGTCGAGCTCGGGCATTCGAATCGACCGAGGTGACATCGACCGATACAGGTCCCGAACATCGATGCCCAAAAGTGATCACCTAGCTCGAAACCAAGGTCGGGGTTCCGATCCGATACTGATCTTGAGTCGGTATCGAGTTCACAGATAAAAAGCTGTTACAACCGCACCAAAGGAGAGAATCTCTGCGGAAATTAAGGAGGAGACACACCATCATGGGTCCTCCACTAGTAATATTTATTCCATCATGTTGCTAAAGATAAAGTAGTGGTCATTGGCTATAAAAGGAAGGAGAGTTTGTAATAGAAGGCACTTTTTTGGTTGGGTTTAAGAATTCATTGTGTTTATTTTTCTAAAGCTCACCAAATATCTTTGTTCATCATCTTCTATTTTTGCACCATAAATACGTGTATTTTTATTTTCATATCAAAGGAATCTACTTGCCCTTAGAACCATACATAAATTCAACGTTATCCGATTTTTCGGGTAAACAGTGAGAATTATGGAAGAGAAGGAATAGCATGAAGTATGGTGATGTTGTCTCAACTAGTCGCGTGATATATCAAGTATCATCCGGTCTTCAAGGCCTTGTTCGAGTTAGAAAACTAGGAATGCTTAATGTTCCTCACAAATGGCATGAACCGTTATCAATGATGGAAAACTATTCGATTTATTCGATTTCGGTTTGCGGTTTATAGTTTTAAAAAGTTCGGTGTTCGGTTCGGTGGTCGGTTTTAATGATTCGGTTTTTGGTTTAACCGAAAATCGAATTTCATCTGGTTCTCCTCTTGTCCATAGGCGCTTGAGATCACCTCTTTGCTTTCCCAGTGTCTAACATGAGCAATAACAGATGTTAAAATGATTAGCACTCGACATATAAAATGAAAATCCTTTTCTTGTTTACCTAATATATTGAAAGAGGAAAGGGAACAATATGGGAAATTTTCGGTAAAGTTCTGAAGAAATGCCCACAAGGAGAGCAAGGCGATACAACACAGGTCGACGAGAGACAAAGAAAATTTTGCCATATGGCCTTTCGACTGGTTTTATGGGAGATGTTACATCATTTCAAGAAGAGTGAAAGGGAACAAAAAAGTCACCCCCATCAGTTTTAAAATATTAAATACATGGAGGAATACACATATCATGGGACACCTTTATGGGATAATGGAAAGAGTGCTGGAACAATATGCATAAATAGTGACATGCGTGTTGGAAAACAAATTTAAGACATTAGCTGGATTGGGAATGAGGAAGGGTCAGAAAAGGCACGCTAAGATGCTTTTTGACACAGTTAGTTACAGGGCAAACTACTAAAATGCACTCATTGCTCTTGCAAAGGAAGAAGGGGGGCAGAGGAACAACTGAGGATATGGGAAATATGATAACTACACTAATGGAGAAGAGCATGATGATGCTGTGTTTCACTAATATGGTTTTCTTTTATGCAGGACAATCTATTCGGAATAAGCTTTACATATTGCTTAAAGAATGCTCAATAGTTAGCATAAGAGGAAAGCTAAGGTGGACGATGGGCAGGGCGATCTTTAATGGACCAAACAGGAATTTCTTGCCAGCCAAAATGAGAGATGCAACTGTCAGACGATGGATATGAATAAAATACATCTTCACTTTCACCGCATAAGAAATACTCAGGAGGAACAACTACTATTGCCCGGTGCTCGATGATCAGCCATGACATGGGAGTTTGGTGCTCAAACATGGTTTCAATGAGTGCATTGTGGACTAAAATCTCAGTGCACTTCATTACCTTCATATTCCAAGAAAGATACCAAACAAAGCTTGTCTCAGAATCGTGCTTGAACTCACAAGATTGCCTCAGCAAACTATGCAAACTCACTCATGTGCACAACTGCTGGTCTAAAGGTTCCATTTATTGCGGAGCAGTTGCAGTGGACCAAAAGTCAATTGAAGGTGACGCAGTGACACGCACAAGCATGGAGCTGGAGAATATCAATGGATTATTGGGGGGATGGCAAGGATCACAATGGCGCAGATTTTGTGCCTTATCGACCAGCTCACATATAGTGCATTGATGCAGTACTGGACAGTGCAACTGACTGTTTATGTGTGTGACACAAGGAAATATCCAGTAATGATTCCCTATTCATTGCTTCACCTTGTATGGATCTGTGATGGAGCATTGCATCATAAAGAACCTCAACTCCAAGTTCGAGCTTTTCATGAAATCAGATGAATCAAAACACACAAACAGCAGGAGTGTGAGAAGGTAAGTTCATACTGTGGCTGGTTTGATTGTGCACCCTCAAGTGTTATGAGGCAGTGTTTTTCAAAGGTTCCTACGAGGGAATTGCAGCGTACTAAATGGAGCAGCAGGTCACAAACAACAATTAGGATGTACAGGGCAGATATTTTGGGAGGGACTGCATGTTTTCACACAAGGATCATGTCCAAAATATTGACGAAAAAAAACAAAAGGAGCTGGTGCTGGGCATTGCTGGAGACCTTCATTTTGGCACTGCTTTGTGCAACATCACGGACCTGTAGATCCTATATACAGTTGAGTCATACCCAAGCAGTGGTTTTGGAATACAACAATGCAGATAATTACATTTTGCTGGGCCAAAATGGCAAACAACAATGCGCATAGGCAAAATATGACTACATATGTAATAGGCTTTCTTTAATACACGGTTTAGACTTTCAATTTCACATTCTTATTAGATCAACATGTAATACCAATTTTGGGTTTCTTATACCTAATATTGGTAATAGGAGCTATGTATTAGGCCTATATTGGCAAGGGTTGAGGCGTGATGGCCTTGCCATTGGCTTATGCGGGAGCGAAACGATCATGCGGGACAATGGACGAGAAACATTGTCAGGGGAACAAGTATTGGCCAAAGTCTTGGGACATGCAAGACAAGTTTGGCAAAGGCTTGATGAGGCAGTGCGGACAAGTTTGGGCGGCATGAAGCGGCATGCGTGCCAAAGACAAAGGTACGGGCAGTTCGGATTGTGGGAGCGCCAAGTACAAGCTAAGCTAAATTGCGGAGGCACAGAATGATGGCAAAGAGTTTCAATAGCCAAGGCAAAGCTATGTGAGACAAAATACAAGCAATGGCATGGGTGAAACAAGTGTTGACAAATACAAGGCAGAAATGCGGCTAAGGCAATGTGAGGGCGAAAAAGAGTGTCGGGCGTGTGCGGCAAAATCATGGGCAGCAGGTTGCGGACAAAGGCATTGGCGCGGAGCAATGTCAAAATCAGCCAAGCCCAGCCTTGGGCGTGCAATAGCTGACCAACAAAAGGGGCACATGCAGTGCACTTGCCAAAGCAGTGGGCCGTTGTATTTTTGTAATGACTTGTATCTATGTCTGTTTAATGCATGTTTGTAATATCATTTCTTGTAGAAAAATAGTCTAAGTAGTTGGGGATGTCAACTACTAGTTAAGGCAGATTAAGCAAAGCTGTGTACAAAGCAGGTTTCAGTGGAAGGAGGGACCAGTACTCCACCAAAGAGCTAAGTACTCCACAAAACAGGGCCAAGTGCTCCACAATGCATGCTGATGAAGGCCATTTCGTGGATAATGCCCCATTAAGTGGTCAAAGTGTTGATTTAGTGCTTGAAGTGGAACAAGCACTAGAATGGATTGCCCCTTTGTAATATTGTCCCTTCAGATCTGCCAGTGGCAGCACTTATACTTATAAATAGGTGAGAATTTCGTGTGGAATTCAGGAGGTAGAAAAAGAAGAAGAGGGTCTTCAAAAGAAGAAGAGTGTCTTGAAAGGAAGTTCTGTTGTGAGACTTCTAAGTGGGAAACAAGAGAGAAACGTGAGGGTTTCTAAGTATTTCAAATGGGGGCTAAGGTTGGGCATTGGGCAGGTCTTAGTGTGCAAGATCGACTTGTGATCTTTGCTAGACGAAGTGGACTGTGAACGAATTGTGTTCATAGTAAAGTGGGAAACAAGAAAGAAACGTGAGGGTTTCTAAGTGTTTCAGAAGTGGGCTAAGGCTAGGCATTTGGGCAGGTCGTAGTGTGACAAGATCGACTTGTGATCTTGGCTGGTCGAAGTGGGCTATCAACGACTTGTGTTCA
This sequence comes from Nicotiana tomentosiformis, assembly GCF_000390325.3. Classification (NCBI taxonomy): domain Eukaryota; kingdom Viridiplantae; phylum Streptophyta; class Magnoliopsida; order Solanales; family Solanaceae; genus Nicotiana; species Nicotiana tomentosiformis. Next base: position 63,496 of record NC_090817.1, read on the forward strand.
TAGCAAAGTGAGGGGTCCTTTGTATATTTTCATATTAATACAAAGATTGGGATTTTTCCGTACTTGATTGTATTCTCTTTATGTTGCTACCGAATTTTGTTTAAGGAGTGTTGGAAAAGGCTGAGTAACTTGAGTGTCAAGTTGCTGTCACGCAGCGTCAATCGGGCGCAAAAAATTGGCCCAAATTGACCTTGTGACACCTAGGCACTTTGCCTAGTGGATTTGCTAAAAAAAAAAAAAAAGCCTAAGAAGCTTAATGCCAAAAGGTTTCGACATCAAAGGACAAGCTTCGATCGGCCAACTTGCACCTAGACAATTGCTTATTATGGTAGATCAACATGAAGATTTCGTTAATTCACTGGCGAGGTCAGTTAACTACTTTAAATACAATGGTAAGGAGCACCAAATCAGGGTATTTCCACGGTCTGTTGGTTTTAACGTAAATGAGGAAATGACGAAGGCAGTGGTTTGATTTCTTTATCGAATCTGCCGACAGAGATGTTTGCTAAGAAAGCTTTGTTGTCCATATCTTCAGCTGTTGGCAGACCAATAGCCATTGATAAAGCTACTCAGATGAAGTCACGTCCTAGCACTGCAAGAGTTAAAGTGATTCTTGATTTAATGGACAAATTACCAGAGAAGTTGTGTTTGTAATTTGTGGATAAACAAACGGGCAAGATTGTTGAACTCTTTCAAGATTTTGTGTATGATAACTTACCATTGTATTGTAACTGTTGCAAACATCAAGGACATGATGAAAAAATATGTCGCAAGTTAAATAAAAATACAGTAAGGAACGTACAAGGTGCTGAAGATACTGTCATGCAAATGGAGGAGCAAGCAATCATGAGGGAAGGAATTTTTGTTAAAACATTACAAGGAGATGCGAGGGATTTTTTGAATGTCAAGAGACAGCAAATGTTGGAGCCTCTTAAGGCTGTTGATGTTCTGGTTGAAGGAACACTAGGTGATCGAGCTCTAGCTAGAGTTTCTAAGGAATTAGTTATGGCCAATGATACAGGGACTGCAGATGTCGAGCAGAATACAACTAATATTGGTGTTCCAACTGTTGAACAGAATAACAATTTTGGAGATCATACTACTGTTGAAAAAATAGCAGTTGGACAATTTTGTGTTGAAGCTGATACAAAGGAACTGGGCAAAAATTTGAAAATATGGCTATTGTTGTTGCGATCCCAACAGATCGTTCTAACAAGCTTGGGCAGCCTATTGATGGTATTGTCGATACAGGTGTAAAGGCAGTGATCAGGGATATCACGCAGGCTCAATATCTGGTTTCTAAGGTGTTAGAGGGGGAAAAGCAGAATGCTGAAGTTAATAAAAAATCTGTTGCATTAATTGATCAGTTTGAAAAACCAGCAGCCTTTGTACCTACTGCTGTGCAATCTGGGTAGCTGCTTTCTTTAAAAATAAACTGGACATGTTTTTGATGGCAGGACTGTTACAGCACCAAATCGAACTAAACAAGGGACTCAAACATTTAATGATCGAGGTGTAGTGAATGTACATGATCGAACAAATGTTATGATTGCTGAAGAAAAACCAGAAGTTTCTAAACATGCAGTTGTGAAGAATGTTACTCAAGTTTTGAAAGGAGAAAAAAAGGATGCTAAGGGGTCTCAAGCTTCAATTCCTTCAATTGCTGGGCACGTTAATACTAGCCAACAACAGATAAAGGATCAGAAATGATCAGGGGAGGAGGAGAAGGATATTGGGACGCTAAAATCTACTAAGCAGGAGCACAACACTTCACTGAAATCTGGGCAATCTCCTAGACATTGGAAATTTGAAGGAAGGACATGCACTTGGTCGAACATCTGAATTTTCCAGTAGTAATCGTATAGCTGCTGGGAACTTTAATGGTCCAAGGGATGGGGCTAAGGTTGATGATACAGGTCAGATTTTCGTTGACAAAGATTGGAAAATGGTGTCCAGTAAAAAAGGCACTCCAAACAATAACAACGTGCAGCAGGTTGAGCAGATTCCCAGAAATAAGTCGAATCCTTTTGCCTCTCTTGACAATGACAATGATGATGATGGGAAGATTGATGGAGAGAATTTGCAGTGGGTAGAGAGTAATAATGCACAGAACCTGGATCAAAAAAGCTCCCCGACTCCACCGGCGTTGAATGGATGTGAATACGATGCAAACTATAGTAGCAAGAAAGGGATGGATGTGAATACAGAGGAAGGCTGGAGTTCAGTAACACGCAAAAAGGAGGCCACATCTGGAATGCAATCTCCAGATAGAGCTGCTGGTAACAAAAAATTCTATAATATGAATGCTTATGATGTTTTGATGGTTGAGGACCAGCTAATAAGTGCCAACATTGAGAAGGTTTCAAAAAATGAGAACGGACAGCTTGTGGCAGTTGAGGATGAGTGCAAACATTCCAAGAACTCTATTACACATGCTAATGTTAATTTTACTGCAATTGGAGCTAAAATTCTAGAAAACATAAATCCTTTGCAAGTTCTGCCTGGGTTTATGCATAATCCAACGAAAAAGCTGTCTCTTCCAGAGGTGAAGGGAAATAATGGCATGGCAGGGGTTGGTTTGAATACATCACAACATGATATCCCTTTCAAAGATTTGTTCGATCGATCTGGCAACATGTTAAGAGTTTCAGACAACCAACAAACTTTATCCATGATGTCATCAGCAACAAAAAAAGGAGGGGCTGACCATAAAAGAGAAGAACATGAAGACACGATGAGTGAAGACGAGCTAAGTGATGAACCTGTCCAGATTTTAAACGACCTACAGGAGGCAGTTAGCTCTAAGAGTAAGTCATCAGCTGACCAATTTTGAAGAGTATGAAGAAGGTGAAGAAGATTATGGTGTTGATTCTCAGGAACAAAACACTCAAGAAACAGGTTCATCAACACGGCGAGGTGATAACGCAAAGGAAGGGGCAATAACTGTGTTTGAGCAGGTTGCTAGTACATTGCCAAGTATATAACTCAAAACAAAACTAAGTCCTAATGCTGTTGTTTTTGTTCCTACTGGACAGCAACTATCAGGTACGATTTCCAATCTTAAATTAATCCATAAAACTGGACAGGTAGCTAGTACGGGTGGAGTGGCTGCACAATATAGCTTGACTCCGACAAATATCCTCCGAGCTCTGGTAACTCATGACATGGATACTTTAAAGTCTCTTGACAATCTGAGGACCGAAAGAGGAGCTCTAGTACACGCACACAATCCTATTGAAGCTTTTGGGGTAGAAATCGGCCGAGATTGATATGAAGAAGGGGAAGAGGAAGAACTACTAGATGCTTTCTTTAAAAATGTAGCTAGGGAGGGAGACATATCACCCAGGCAAATGAGAAGTGGATCAAACAACAACAAAAAGAAGGTACATGAAAGGCAACATAGCTGGGATGGCAAAGCAACACAAGAGTTTGTCATTAGGAAACCACTAATGAGAGCTGCAAAGTAAAAGGCGAGTGTCCCTACCACTTCCACAAGGTCAAATAATTCAAGAAATAAATGATAAAGTTTGAAGAATATTTGAAAACAGTGGAAGAAGAAGCCAATGAGCTACAAATTGAAGAGTGCACAAGGTTAAAGAAAGAGGGGCAAGACTCAATTTTTTACTTTGTTTTATTTTATTATTTTTTAAGTATTATCATTTGTAATATCATCACACGGTATGTTATAAACTCTTTGATGATCATAGAGTATTTAGTTCTTTCCGGTTCATATTTTCTTCATGCTTGCTAGTATATGAGATTTATTATGCCTCAATAAGATTTGTAAGGTAATGTCTAGCACAATATGTGTGTGCTACATTCCTATGCCTTTGGGAAGATCCAAGAGGCTATGAGATTATATGCCCTCATGAGACTTCTGCCGGCAGCTACACCATGGTCCTCTACATGAGGCTGCCATCTTAAGGCAATAGAGGCGCAGAAGAGTAATTATATATATAGCCAAGGCATAGAGGCAACATTATTATAGCTAGCCCCCATACTTGTATTCCGTTGTGGTTCATTTTTATTATTATTAAAAAAATAGCTACTAGGCATGCATGAACCCTGAACCCAAAAATTCTCTCTCTAGATGTTTTTTCTCTCAAAGAGCCGTTGCTACAGTGCTTGTTATAGGACCATGAACAGTAGCATAACGTTAATGTTTATCGCAGAAAACTGGCGATTTAAGCTTCAATAGCCAATGCTATAGTGTCGTGAACAGTAACATCGACAATGTTCATCGCATAAATTTGGCATGAACAATTTCTAAGAAATCCTCAACAAATACGAGGCGATTTTCACCACTGCAGCTGCCATGGCCAATTTGGCCGGTGGCCATCCACCTTTGCCGGCTGGTCAGCCTTCTCCCTCCATCGCCCCAACAAATACGATCACCAACAACAATTCCCAGCCTTTAGATTACACGAAAATTCTCAAACCAACAACTTTGAACACTGCCATGCAAGAACGAGCAAATATTGTCGAACCAATTCCATTGCGTCGAGCCAATCTTCTTAATGGACAACCTATCGTTAAGTTTACTGAAGCGGAGGTCGAGCGAATGAAAGTCATTGAAGGTTTGCAATATGCAGTAGTTTGAAAATTTTCATACGGATTGCCTGAGCTTAATGAACTACGTCGAATTGTTCCCATTCAATATGGAACTAAAGGCGAGTGTAACATTGGATACTTTCAAGACATGCATGTTTTAATAAGATTGGCATTATGGCAAGACTTCATTGATTTTACATCAAAAAGTGTTTATTATGTCAAGGACAAGGCGGGATATGAATATCAATTGAGAACTTTGATTTATGATCACAAATTCAAGGTTGGAGAAGAAACACCAAAGGTAATGGCATGGATTTCTTTTTCTAACTTGTTGCCAATCTTTTTTGTCAAAGAGTGTTTATTCTCACTTGCCTCAGCAGTTGGAAAAGCACTTGACCTCGACATGGCAATAGTTAATAAAATTAGGCCTAGTTTTGCACGTGTGAATGTGTTAGTTGATCTTTTAGCTAACCTACCTAAGAAGGTGAAGATGGATATTGAGAATGAATCAACGGGAGAAGTGAGAACTGGATGGGTGAATATTAAGTATGATATTTTGCCCAAGTATTATAAGGAGTGCAAATTGCAGGGACATGATATGATGGAATGTTGGAGGCTTCATCCAGAATTAATGGAGAATAAATCTACTGAGCAACAGGTTGGTAATGAGGCTGGGAAACAAGTTGAGCAAGCTATTGTTTCAGCAAATTTGAATCAACAGGGACCTTTAATGATTTTGTCGAGTGGAAAGGTGGTAGGTAATGTGGTTGGTAAGGGTAAGGAATAATGGAAAGAGGTCGTAGATAATCGTGTTAAGAAGGTTATTAATCAGAATGTAGTACAAGCAACTACTAGAAAAGAAATAGTTCCAGTCAATCAAGGTGAAAGACATCAGGTGCAAGTAGGAAATAAATTTGTATTTTTGGAAGTTGAGGAAGTTGTGAATGATGTTGTTAATGTGGTGCAAAACCAGACTCAAGCCAATGATAATACTGGTGTGTCTCAAAAGACTGTGCAGGATAAACGATTTGCAGTCATTGATGAGGTGCAGGAAGTTATTCAGCTTGATAAGGCTTCTTTTATTAATGGAGGAAATCAAGTAAATGGGGGTGTAACCTCTAGTCCAAACAGGAGAAGGAATGAAGAAGTTAGAAATATTGAATCAACAGCTGAATGGGTACAGAGAACATTTGCAGGTAATGTTGTAGGTACTAACACTTCATGTCAAGATATCCCATCCCAAGATACTAGAGTAGAAGGAGAATTGGCAAAAATTTCAGAAAAAGTGAATGTTGTTGCTGTTGTGACAAGGAATGATGATTTTGATGAAGAATCAATAGTCCTGAATTTTCATAATGTTGCCAGACAAGGAGATCTTTCTCCAAGACACATGGATAAGGCTGAATCAACAACTAAAGGAAGGGAGAAGATACCAAAGGACACCCCTAGTCTTCCATCAACTGGGGTTCAAACTAGAAGAACACTGACTAAATCCAACAATCAATAATGGATGCAATTATATGGAATGTAAGATCAGTGAATACGATGCAAATATTTAAGAGGCTCATCACAATGCATAGGAGGCACCACTTTGAATTTATAGCAATTATATAACCAATGCAACAAGCTAGATAAATGGAAAGATACAGAAGGAGGATTGGTTTGGCTATAGTAGTGGTGAATGTTTCCAACAAAATCTGGGCTTTCATCGATGAAGTCTATGAGGTTACAATTATATATAACATGGTACAACAGTTACCATTGAGGTTATTTCACTCAGAAACACATGTGGAACTCATGCTCACATTAGTATATGCAAAATGTGATACGATTGAAAGAATATAACTGTGGGACTCTTTGTATGCTATGGCTCGAGATATGGCAGTTCCATGGCTTGTGGGGGAGATTTTTATGTCATATGGGATGAAGAAGAAACATTTGGAGGCCTACCATTTTCATTAAATGAAGTCGATGATTTTAGGCATCGCATCAATACGTGTAACTTAACAGATCTTGGCTTTAAAGGAAGCATCTTTACATGGTGGAATGGCAGGCCAGAAGAGGATTGTATTTTCAATAGGCTCGATCGATGTCTTGCTAATATGGAATTGAAACAGATGTTCCCAGGGTTGGAAGTCACTCACTTATCTAAGATAGGTTCAGATCAATATCATATGCTTTTGAAGTGTGATATTGAAGCTACTCCAATTAAGAAACCTTTTAGGTTTCTCAACTTCTGGGTAAAACATGAGACTTTTAAGTCTGTGGTGAAAGCTAATTGGCATGCAGACTTCATGGCAGATCCATTCATTTTATTCAACCATAAATTAAAGAAACTGAAGAAGGCACTGTCTATTTGGAGTAAAGCAACCTATGTGGATATATTTCAAAGGACTGCAAGCTTGGAGTAGGTTATTTTGGTTCATGAAAGGCAATTTGAAGCAAGGCCAACTCAACAGAATAGGGAAAGGTTGCAATTGGTGCAGGCGCAGCTCTTTAGATATCTTGCAATTGAGGAAGAATTTTGGAAGCAAAAATCTGGGATGGCATGGTTCAAAGAGGGTGATAGGAACACTAAGTTCTTTCATGCTCAAGTGAATGGTTAAAGAAAAAGATTGCAGCTTAAGAGGATACAAAACAACATGGGCAACTGGATAGATGAGGAAGATCAAATAGTAGAAGAAGTTGTCAATGTTTTTAAGGATTAATTCTGTGAAACTTAGGTCCCTACTGAATTTGGCATCATTGACCATGTGCCTTGGTTGATAGATGGAGAGCAAAATGCAAAGTTAATCGGTATTCCTACAAGAGAAGAAATTAAACATGTTGTTTTAGGCCTTAATGGGGAATCTGCAGGTGGTCCAGATGGTTTACAGGTGCATTTTACCATTAATGCCAGGACATCATTGGAGAGGATATCTTTCGTATGGTTACTGCATTCTTCTGTGACAGGCAACTTCCAAAATGTGTTACACATACCAATCTAGTACTCTTACCAAAGAAAAAAGAGATAGTAAGCTTTTCTGATATGAGTCCTATAAGTTTAAGTAACTTCGTCAACAAAATATTCTCAAGAGTGATTCACGACAGGTTGGTGGAGTTACTTCCTAACTTGATCTCTGAAGAACAAGCAGGGTTTGTGAAAGGGAGAAGTATTGTAGAAAATGTGTTATTAACTCAAGAAATAATCATAAATATTAGGCTAAGAACAAGAGTTGGACCAAATGTAGTGATTAAGCTTGATATGATGAAAACATATGATAAACTATCATGGTTATTCTTGACTAAGATGTTGAGGAAACTGGGATTTTGTGAAAGATTCATTGGATTGATTTATGATATTGTGGGTAATAACTGGTATTTTGTGCTCATAAATGGACAACCTCATGGATTCTTCAAGTCTTCAAGGGGTAAAATAAGGAGATCCTCTCTCATCCACATTGTTTATTTTAGCTGCAGAGGCACTGTCGAGGGGTTTGAATGCCTTGCATTTAAATCTATTTTATTGTGGATTTGGTATGTCAAAGTGGAGTCTAAAAATTAATCATTTAGCATACGCAGACGACACAGTCATTTTCTCTTCTTCTGATGCTACATTCCTGACGTTGGAGATAGATGTCCTGTATGCATATGAAGTTGCATCTGGGGAGAAGGTAAACAAAGGCAAATTAGATGTGTATATGCACCATTCTACTAATTTGGAAGTGGTTAGAAGGTCAAGAGGATCACTGGCATTATGAGGAAAGAATTCCCTTTTACATACCTTGGATGTCCAATATTTTATTCAAGAAGAAAAATGGATTATTATCAAGGACTAATCACTAAGGTTCTTGATAAGTTATAGTCATGGAAAGGCAAACTACTCTCGATAGGTGGGAGGGCAGTTTTGATCGTGCATGTACTTCAGAGTATGCCAATACATCTATTGTCTATTGTGAGCCCCCCAGGTTATGTAATAAACAAACTTCATAAGTTATTTGCTCAATTATTTTGGAGTAGCTTTATTGGAGGCAACAATAGGCATTGATCATCATGGAACACTCTTTGTATGCCATGTGAGGAAGGTGGAATAGGCTTTAGATCGTTGCATAATGTATCTAAAGCACTTTTCATAGCAAGTTGTGGTGGAAATTTGGAACAAAACCAAGCCTTTGGAGTTCATTTATGAGCTAGAAGTATTGCAAAAAAACTTAATGCAATAATTGTTCCATGGAGGGAAGGATCACATGTTTGGAGGAAGATGCTAGAATGTAGAGACATCATAGAGCACCAGATCAAGTGGCATCCAAAAATGGGATCCTCCCGCTTTTGGTTTGATAATTGGACAGGATTGGGTATTTTGTACTTTCTTGTTCCACCTGAGTTTGGGATAAATGAATCCATTCATAATGTCTATGATGTTCTGGAACATGGTGATTGGAATATAAATAGACTAATGGACATTTTACCTAAAGAGTACGCACTTCATATTGTGGAGAAAATTAGACCTCCAGTTATGGAGGATGTGAGTGATGTACCTTATTGTATGCTAGAAGCTCGTGGCCATTTTTCTGTCAACAAAACTTGGGAGTATGTTCGAATGAGGAATGAACCTAGAGTAGCTTACAACATGATTTGGGTAAAATGATTGCCATTTAAAATAACATTCTTTATGTGGAAGGTATGGAAAGCTAAGCTATCTCTTGATGATGTTTTGCGAAGGTTGGGATATTTCATGCCATCAAAGTGTTGGTGCTGTGAAAAACCTAAAGAAGAATCACTAGTATATATGTTCTTCACATCTACTACTGCTACTACAGTGTGGAAATATTTTCTATCGAGGGCTAGTATAGCTTTGAGTGGAATGTCCATGCATCACGCTATTACCAAGTGCTGGACTACGCAAGTAATTCCTCGATTTAAACCAATCATGCAAGTTTTGCCTTCTTGCATTGTATGGGAACTGTGGAAGAGAAGGAATAGTTTAAAATATGGAGATTCAGTATCTGTAAGCAGGGTGATATATCAGGTTTCCACTACTTTGCAATGCCTTGTTCAAACTAGAAACCTGGTTTAAAGATTCCTCACAAGTGGCAGGACCTCTTACCTATGATGGAAAACTACACTCCAAGGCTGAAGTATCAAAAAGTGATATGGGAACAACCAATGGAGAGTTGGCTTAAGGTAAATACTGATGGTACATCGAAAGGAAATCCTGGGAGAAGTGCAATTGGGTTCTGTGTGACAGATGAAGAAGGGGAGATCATATATGCAGTAGGTAGGGAGATAGCTGAAGGCACAAACACAAAAGTAGAAGCAATAGCAATTGTGGAGTCACTAAAGTACTGCAGGTGGCAGAACTACACTCATATATGGCTGGAGACAGATTCATTATTATTGAAGAACATAATTGAAGGTGTATGGAAGCCACCATGGTGCATAGCTGATCAAGTTGAGGAAATTTTGCAGCTGATGGAGGGGTTTATATTCAAGGTCACTCACATATATAGAGAGAGGAATAAATTGGCAGATCATCTTGCTAATTATGCTCTTGAAGTTGGGACAATCGAATGCCATGACTTTTGGCAGCTAGATTCACAAAGTAGAAGATTGGTGAATGAAGATAATATGTAATGTACATACAAACGAGTAAAGGTTGCAAGGAACTAGGAATGGAAGGGGAAGATCAGCTAAAGGAGAAGGAGTTGTCAGGAGAATATACATCCGATCATTATGCTCAAATCCATGTGGAAGAGAGTATGATGAGACCTATTTTTGCTAACATAGTGTTCTTTTTTGAAGGTGAAGTTCCTACATCTATGTCTTATTCTTTAATGGACTTCTAATTTGTGGTATTAGAGCAAAGCTCTTAGTCCAATGGGAGGAAGTTAAAGATAGGCAAAAGCATAAAATCAAGGAGGAGTAATTTGCAGCCCAGAAATTCTGTTTTGGGCAGGGAACGTTACTGTATCCATGCCTCATCATGTGTTTGAACTTCCATGGGTGGTATTAGCACTATGTGATCATTCCTAGGAAGTAATATCACTAACATTATGAGGAAACAATTCCCTTTTACATACCTTGGATGTCCAATATTTTATTCAAGAAGAAAAATGAATTATTATCAAGGACTAATCACTAAGGTTCTTGATAAGTTACAGTCATGGAAAGGGAAACTACTCTCGATAGGTGGGAGGGCAGTTTTGATCGCGCATTTACTTCATAGTATGCCAATACACCTATTGTCTGTTGTGAGCCCTCCAGGTTATGTAATAAACAAACTTCATAAGTTATTTGCTCAATTATTTTGGAGTAGCTCTATTGGAGGCAACAGTAGGCATTGATCATCATAGAACACTCTTTGTATGCCATATGAGGAAGGTGGAATAGGCTTTAGATCGTTGCATAATGTATCTAAAGCACTTTTCATAGCAAGTTGTGGTGGAATTTCGAACAAAACCAAGCCTTTGGAGTTCATTTATGAGCCAGAAGTATTCCAAAAAAACTTAATGCAATAATTGTTCCATGGAGGGAAGGATCACATGTTTGGTGGAAGATGCTAGAATGTAGAGACATCATAGAGCACCAGATTAAGTGGCATCCAAAAATGGGATCCTCCCTCTTTTGGTTTGATAATTGGACAGGATTGGGTATTTTGTACTTTCTTGTTCCACCTAAGTTTGGGATAGATGAATCCATTCATAATGTCTATAATGTTCTGGAATATGGTGATTGGAATATAAATAGACTAATGGACATTTTACCTGAAGAGTATGCACTTCATATTGTGGAGAAAATTAGACCTCCAATTATGGAAGATGTCATTGATGTACCTTTATAGGATGCTAGAAGCTCGTGGCCATTTATCTGTCAACTCGGCTTGGGAGTATGTTTGAATGAGGAATGAACCTAGAGTAGCTTACAAAATAATTTGGGTAAAAGGATTGCCATTTAAAATAGCATTCTTTATGTGGAAGGTATAGAAAACTAAGCTACCTCTTGATGATGTTTTGCGAAGGTTGGGATATTTCATGCCATCAAAGTATTGGTGTTGTGCAAAACCTAAAGAAGAATCACTAGTACATTTGTTCTTCACATCTACTACTGCTACTACAGTGTGGAAATATTTTCTATCGAGGGCTAGTATAGCATTGAGTGGAATGTATATGCATCAAGTTATTACCAAGTGCTGGAGTACGTAAGTAATTCCTCGATTTAAACCAATCATGCAAGTTTTGCTTTCTTGCATTGTATGGGAACTGTGGAAGAGAAGGAATAGTTTAAAATATGGAGAATAAGTATCAGTAAGCAGGGTGATATATCAGGTTTCCACTGCTTTGCAATGCCTTGTTCAAACTAGAAAACCTGGTTTAAAGGTTTCTCATAAATGGCAGGACCTATTATCTATGATGGAAAACTACACTACAAGGCTGAAGTATCAAAAAGTGATATGGGGACAACCAATGGAGAGTTGGCTTAAGGTAAATACTGATGGTGCATCGAAAGGAAATCCTGGGAGAAGTGCAATTGGGTTATGTGTGACAGATGAAGAAGGAGAGATCATATATGTAGTGGGTAGGGAGATAGCTGAAGGCACAAACACAGAAGTAGAAGCAATAGCAATTGTGGAGTCACTGAAGAACTGCAGGTGGCAGAACTACACTCATATATGGCTGGAGCCAGATTCATTATTATTGAAGAACATAATTGAAGGTGTATGGAAGCCACCATGGTGCATAGTTGATCAAGTTGAGGAAATTGTGCAGCTGATGGAGGGGTTTATATTCAAGGTCACTCACATATATAGAGAGGGGAATAAATTGGCAGATCATCTTGCTAATTATGCTCTTGAAATTGGGATAATCGAATGCCATGACTTTTGGAAGCTAGATTCACAAAGTAGAAGATTGGTGAATGAAGATAATATGTAATGTCCATACATACGAGTAAAGATTGCAAGGAACTAGGGATAGAAGGGGAGGATCGGCTAAAGGAGAAGGAGTTGTCAGGAGAATATACATCCGATCATTATGCTCAAATCCATGTGGAGGAGAGTATGATGAGACCTATTTTTGCTAACATAGTGTTCTTTTTTGCAGGTGAAGTTCCTACATCTATGTCCTATTCTTTAATGGACTTCCAATTGGTGGTATTAGAGCAAAGCACTTTGTTCAATGAGACGAAGTTAAAGATATGCAAAAGCATAAAATCAAGGAGGAGTAATTTGCAGCCCAGAAATTCTGTTTTGGGCAGGGAACGTTACTTTATCCATGTCTTATCATGTGTTTGAACTTCCATGGTTGGTATTAGCACTATGTGCTCATTCCCAGGAAGGAATATCATTGGCATTATGAGGAAATAATTCCCTTTTACATACCTTGGATGTCCAATATTTTATTCAAGAAGAAAAATGGATTATTATCAAGTACTAATCACTAAGGTTCTTGATAAGTTACAGTCATGGAAAGGCAAACTACTCTCGATAGGTGGGAGGGCAGTTTTGATCACGCATGTACTTTAGAGTATGCCAATACACTTATTGTCTACTATGAGCCCTCCAGGTTATGTAATAAACAAACTTCATAAGTTATTTGCTCAATTATTTTGGAGTAGCTCTATTAGACGCAATAGTAGGCAATGATTATCATGGAACACTCTTTGTATGCCATGTGAGAAAGGTGAAATAGGCTTTAGATCGTTGCATAATGTATCTAAAGCACTTTTCATAGCAAGTTGTGGTGAAATTTTTGAACAAAACCAAGCCTTTGGAGGTTCATTTATGAGCCAGAAGTATTCCAAAAAAAACTTAATGCAATAATTGGTCCATGGAGGGAAGGATCACATGTGTGGAGGAAGATGCTAGAATGTAGAGACATAATACATCACCAGATTAAGTGGCATCCAAAAATAGGATCCTCCCTCTTTTGGTTTGATAATTGGACAAGATTGGGTATTTTGTACTTTCTTGTTCCACCTGAGTTTGGGATAGATGAATCCATTCATAATGTCTATGATGTTCTAGAAGATGGTGATTGGAATATAAATAGACTAATGGACATTTTACCTGAAGAGTATGCACTTCATATTGTGGAGAAAATTAGACCTCCAATTATGGAGGATGTCATTTATGTACCTTATTGGATGCTAGAAGCTCGTGGCCATTTTTTTGTCAACTCAGCTTGGGAGTATGTTCGAATGAGGAATGAACCTAGAGTAGCTTACAAAATGATTTGGGTAAAAGGATTGACATTTAAAATAGCATTCTTTATGTGGAAGGTATGGAAAGCTAAGCTACCTCTTGATGATGTTTTGCGAAGGCTGGGATATTTCATGCCATCAAAGTATTGGTGTTGTGCAAACCCTAAAGAAGAATCACTAGTACATTTGTTCTTCACATCTACTACTGCTACTACAGTGTGGAAATATTTTCTATCGAGTGCTAGTATAGCATTGAGTGGAATGTATATGCATCAAGCTATTACCAAGTCCTGGAGTACGTAAGTAATTCCTCGATTTAAACCAATCATGCAAGTTTTGCTTTCTTGCATTGTATGGGAACTGTGGAAGAGAAGGAATAGTTTAAAATATGGAGAATAAGTATCAGTAAGCAGGGTGATATATCAGGTTTCCACTGCTTTGCAATGCCTTGTTCAAACTAGAAAACCTGGTTTAAAGGTTTCTCATAAATGGCAGGACCTATTATCTATGATGGAAAACTACACTACAAGGCTAAAGTATCAAAAAGTGATATGGGAACAACCAATGGAGAGTTGGCTTAAGGTAAATACTGATGGTGCATCGAAAGGAAATCCCGGGAGAAGTGCAATTGGGTTATGTGTGACAGATGAAGAAGGAGAGATCATATATGTAGTGGGTAGGGAGATAGCTGAAGGCACAAACACAGAAGTAGAAGCAATAGCAATTGTGGAGTCACTGAAGAACTGCAGGTTGCAGAACTACACTCATATATGGCTGGAGCCAGATTCATTATTATTGAAGAACATAATTGAAGGTGTATGGAAGCCACCATGGTGCATAGTTGATCAAGTTGAGGAAATTGTGCAGCTGATGGAGGGGTTTATATTCAAGGTCACTCACATATATAGAGAGGGGAATAAATTGGCAGATCATCTTGCTAATTATGCTCTTGAAGTTGGGACAATCGAATGCCATGACTTTTGGAAGCTAGATTCACAAAGTAGAAGATTGGTGAATGAAGATAATATGTAATGTCCATACATACGAGTAAAGATTGCAAGGAACTAGGGATGGAAGGGGAGGATCGTCTAAAGGAGAAGGATTTGTCAGGAGAATATACATCCGATCATTATGCTCAACTCCATGTACCTCGTCTCTACTCCACTGAAATTAGTCTTGAAATTTACTGGGTACCGACTGTGGTGTACTCATACTACACTTCTGCATATTTTTGTGCAGAGCCAGGTATTGGAGATATCGGACTCGGAGAGAGCCAGAGTGGGACCGCAAGGATTCAAGGTAGAGTTGTTTGGTCATCGCAGTTCCTTGGAGTCTTTCCATTTTATTGTACTGTTAATTATTATTCAAACGGTATTGAGTATTCGATCCTTGAGATCATTTCATGTATTCAGTTAGATTTCGTGACTTAGTATTACCAGTCTTGAAAGGTTGTTATATTTGTAATTATTTCCGATGTTAGTGTATATAAAAAATGACTTGAAATGTAATTGTAATCGGTTTACCTAGTCTTAGAGACTAAGTGCCATTACGACGCCTGTCGCGAAATTTTGGATCGTGACAAATGAGTGTCTCTATATCTGAACCTTATAAAGAAGAAAAATGTGCCTTCGAAATATTTCCCTATGCTTAGGAAGTATATGTTTTTTGTCGGGAAAAAAAACTGCAGTTTGTGTTGGTTGTTGTTTGATATGCACATTTGCCTTGGCCTTTGGCTTGTGGATACACACACCACAACTATTTGAAAGCGTGATGATTTGCTTGATGTAATAGCTAGAATGTTCATTGTAGTTAGTTGTAGCTTTTCTTCTTTTAGCTTTGGTTTTGGACATGTTGTAAATATTGAATCTGGGTTTGTAAAAAAAAAAACTAAACCTGACAAGGGAGGTTGCTGAGATAGTCAGCACCCCCCACCTACAACCTCAAGGTCGTGGGTTTGAGTCACCAAAGTATCAATTGCTCCAACAAAATGGATCAAAGGAGAGAATATATATGTTATGGATTGATGTGGGTTAAAGAGTTTTTTCAATTAAAGTGACAAACTTGAGTAGGGATTATTTTATTTACAGAGTCACCACTTGAAATTGATTTTTCGGTATTCCAAGTCACCTTTTATTTGAATCCCTAGTCAAAGGAAAGTTTGACTCTATTGTTATTGGTGTGCGAAAGTAAAGTCCGGATAAGGAATTCTGTTGACCGGGGAGAAGGTGCAAGGCATTCTCCGAGTCCCGTGGTTCTAGCACAATCGCTTTTATTGACTTATATTTGGCTTGAATTAATTTTGGACAAACTATGTTTTACATGATTTTCAAGTTTTTTTTCTATGTCCGTTTTTATTGCTTGATTATTAGAATTATAAAAAAACAATTTGGAAAATAATACGTTATCGTGACCACGCTACGCAAGCGAATGCATGATCGAAAACAAAATTGATTAACTTATCATAATCGCGCCTCGCAAGCGAATCCGATAAAAAAAACCTAGTAAAATATCAGATAAAAAAAACCCAAACCCATGGGTAAGATAATTTAAAAAAAAAAAAAAAAAACTAACATCATTTATTTTTAAGTTTCAACAAGTTAATAAACTGATACATAATTCATCATACAATACCATAATAACTACTTCCTCCGTTTCAAATTAGATGAGGTATTTTCCTTTTTAGTCTATTTCAAAATAAATGACACATTTCTAAATTTGGAAATAATTCAACTTTAAACTTTTTATTTTACCCATTTTACTCTTAATGAGAAGCTTATAACCACACAAATCTCATGGTCTCACAAAGTTTTTACCCCTTAAGCTTTTAAGACCACAAGTTTTAAAAGTCTTTTTCTTTTTTCTTAAACTTTGTGCCGAGTCAAACTACCACATCTAAATTGAAACGAAAGGAATAATTATTCGTAAAGAGTTACTAGCTAATACTGAGCTATTAAATTAATAAGTATTGTATCTCGTAAACGTGAAAAGAATAATATTTAAAAAAATAATTATAAAAAATATTATGGACCATTATATAGTAAAGACATAACAAAAGTTAATAAACAAATACTTTTGAAATGAAAGATTTATTTAAAATTTACTATCATAGCAGTCTTAGTGGATAACGTGCAATAATTTTTATTTTTATTATGACATAAAATACTCTCAACTTAACGATTTATGATTAAGAAAAAAGTAATTTTGAATAGTCAACGATTTATTAAGAAAATTTGATGATTTACAAGGTTAGTTACATATAACTGCATAAAGTTCTATTAGGCGAGCCCAGTATACTGGGCGTTGGGTGTGTCTGCAACGTAAGTCTCACGGAACTAAGCCTCACACATAAGTCCAGTGGCGTTTTACGAGTGCTCCACCCCGGGGAGAGTCCTAAACCTTTTAAAACAGTGATCCAAATTAGTGAAAATTTTGAATCATGACTCATGCCAGATTAATGTCTCTTAAAACAAAAAGTTAAAATAGGACGACTTTGACTTTTTATAGTTAGCTTTAAATATTTTGCAAGCTTAAACGCAAGATACTGCTAATACTATCTTTTTTCTGTTTTTGTAAAAGTAGAATGATTTTTCTTGCTTTTTCATGTACATTTGATGAGATTTTTATCTCTTTTATGTTTTTTTTGTTTGTCTATCATTTTTGCCAAAAAAACAAACCAATTAAATCAAACCGAACATGAATAAGCCAAAATTGAACCAAAGTTATTACAGTTGAATAAATCGAACCAAACTTCTACAAAACCGAATCGAACCGAACCTAACACCCACGCTACTGGGATTAAGTGAGACAAGAATGGAATTAGGGGGATCAATTTGGCCATTATATTTGAACCGTTAAAAAAGACTTTCATTACTTGGTAAGGTAACTACAACAATGGTTTACGACATTGGCAGCCGTCAGTAACTTGTGTAAATTACTCCCCTATTTCCTGTGTATTACTGCCGTATTGCCATGTGCAGTGGTGTAGTTACCATCTGTTTAGTAGCAATATTACTGTTGACATGTTTTAGTAACAATACTAAGTTACTAATTGTTCATGGCGTAAATTGATCAGGTCCTAAGTCGTAATTTACTCCCGTATTTCCATGGTAGTAATAAATTACTAAGTAACTGACAACTAATACCAACATGCCGTAAAGTTATTGTTTACAGAATAATCAGCACTATGTCCTAAATTTCAACATTGGCTTTCTCCAATCTTCCACGCATAATGTGTGATAATGCTCCCATTCTGGAGAATTTTCTGTAATAGCCTCTTGACCACCAACAAATGGATTTTGTCTTACAAATTCATGCACATGATTAGCTTCCACCAATTTTTCCAAATAAACTCTTATGCTACCTCCTGTAGCTGTCAACCATTCCTCATGACATGTAATGAATTTGAATAGAAACTACTGAAATATTTATGACAAAATAAATTGAATTTCTTACCTAAACAATTATCACTCCAGTGTCTTCTATGGTATGGATGAGGAAATATCGCAGTATGTGCCTATATTAGACAATAACACAAACAAGAATAATATGTAAAGAGTAATTAGCAAGTTCAACAAACAACACAGATCAATGTAGCAAATCAACATAAGACATCAGCAAACCTTCCTTTCCAAACCTCCACATAAGAGCCAATTCAAGATGCCTTACACAATATATCATTGAAGAATCACCAAAAGAATATGTGAATAAATAAATCAAGCCCATAAACTTACTGGATTGAGGAATGCCTTATAAGGAGAGTCATCAACCAACGAAGTGTTGGATGCGTCATACTCAGTATGGGTTCTCCACACCTTTTTCAATTCCTTGAAAATATGCAGGCTTGATTAAAAATCCATAAGTTTCTCCTATTTCTGTACACTCCGTTTGACACTACAAAACAGTCGTTTGAAATATGAGGATCTTAAGAAGCCATACATATACTGTAAAGAAGTTCACTTACCCAAGTAAATAGACAGTTTTTAGTTATCTCAGTATAAATTCCTGTGTCACACAGTACACTTTCAAAAATTGTCCTGCAAAATTACAACATCCAAGTATAAACTGAAGTGCTTATAGCCATCTGGAGTCTATAAACTTGCAGAATAGAAAGTCGAAGGTTACCGCTTCCTAGATGTTCAAGTGGCGACTAAAAGATTCTCAAAGCAAAACTTCAAAAATTCATCGCAAGAGGGTCTTTTTGAAGTTGGTAAAAAGTAGGTCAATTAGATGCCGACAGGGGCGGATCTACCTGATGAGGTACGGGTATCACGGCACCTGCTCGCTTCGCTAAAATTTTTACTATGTACATAATATCTCTGTGAATAAACGTATAAATGGATAGAGTGGCACCCAAAAGTCACAAATTGAAAGCGGGTGCCACTGGTTCAGCCTTCCCCTTGAAGGTTTTCCTTTGCCTAACGAATGCAAGTTTGATTCCCCTTGTTGGAGCAGCTTCTTTGATTTTTCCATTTTTTCTACTTATTAAGATTTTCTTTATTTTCAATTGAACCATAGGGCCTCACCTCTTTTCCTTCTTTTTCGGTTCTTTCCTTCCTTTTATTACTTGTTAAGTCTCTCTTCTTTATTTTTTTTAACTTTCAGTCCTAATTTTGTTTCTATCATTATACCTTTATGAACAATTATTTTTTATAGGTAATTTGAATTGATTTTAATTAGCATATAATTTCTTTATTTTTAATGAAACGATATTAATTTATATATTGGAATATAATTTGAGCAATATCTTCTATTGAGTTTTGAAAAAAAATTAAATAGCTTGATTGATAGTCGTTTTGAATCGAATATCAAAGTTAAAGGTTTTTCTTTGAAAATAATTGTCATATAACTCAACAATTAAGATGAAAAAATAAACAAAGAACAATACACATAAATTAATCTAGTCAAACAAAAAAATATAACATAGTTAAGGTACTCTTTAAGCGAATATTTATATTGAAAGCGCTATTTCATGAAATGTTATTTTTCTTTTGCATTTTTATTTAGAATGTGTTTAAATTAAGCATTAAAAATTTGAGCTAAAATCGAACTTATTAGCTTTGTGAAGAAAGGCTAATAAGTCTTAAACTGACTCATTATTCTTAATATGTCTTTGTAGCTACTGACATGTATACTGTTTGTCATAACATGGTGGCAAGCTTTACCTTTGAATCCTGGATCCACATCTGGATGTAGATATAGTTCTAAAGCATTAAAAAGGAAATTTTTTTACCTTTGACCGTACCTTGTAACGAAACTATTTCCTCTAAAGTACCATTTACATCCAAAATAAGAAGCTTTTTACTTGGCTTGATCATAAAGTATAGATCCACCTCTGAGTATTCGTTTATTCTCCCGTTCATATAACAAGACGGATCGAGCTATTCCAACAGTCTCCTGGAAAAAACACCATTAATAGGAAATAGATTTATTTTTTTTTGATAAAGGTTACAATGTATTCATCAGCACTAAAAATGTGCTGGCCAACCATATTTAAAGCAAAATACAAGTGCCTTACCTATACAACACTTACAAGGATCCTAAGAGGTCTAGTATAGCTTCAGACTCTTTTACAAACTATTCTTTACGCCAAAAATGCAAGGACAAAATACATGACATCTTAATTTTCTGGACAGGATTGCCAATGTCCAGATACACCCATTTCACTTCGTAAGGAGCATTAGAACTCCATATAGTCTTCCAATACCAGTTGGTTCTGTCATCCCCTTGAGAGTTGAGAGTTTTGTAAGCACTGCTAACAGTGAAGATGCCATGGCTACTTTTTTCCATATCAGTCTGTAAGGAGGCATTAGAACTCCATATAGTCTTCCAATACCAGTTGGTTATGTCATCCCCTTGAGAGTTGAGAGTTTTGTAAGCACGCTAACAGTGAAGATGCCATGGCTATTTTTTTCCATATCAGTCTGTCTTCTTCTAAATTTAAGAATCTAAAAGAGTTCAAAACACTGAAAAGTTCCTGTACTCTTCGTAGTTGCCAGTCCATACTGTATTGAGAAGGTCCTGTTAAAATATTATGAACAGGTCAGGAAACAACTCCTTCAAAGCCCCAATTTCAAGCCATTTATCCTTCCAAAACAAAATTTTATTCCCCTTCCCAACCGTAAAAGTAGAGTTTTCCTTCATTAAAGGCCACAAACCCCTATACATTGAGAATCACTTCTTTCCAAAGTGACATCTCCTCGCTAGTGTACCTCCATAACCATTTTGCCAGCAATCTCTTATTCTGCAATTTTAAATTTCTGATTCCTAGCGCTCCATCCCTCTTGCTTTTAGTAACTGAACTCCATTTGACAAGGTTGTACCCCTTGTTAATTTTATTCCTCTACCAACCAAACTCTCTCCTTAGCTTGTCCAGTCTTTTTTCAATTTTTACAAAGAGCGACATCACATAGGTTGGGAGAGCATCCAATACTGAATATATCAAAGTTACTATTCCACCCAAAGAGAGGTGTTGGGCTTTCCATCTGCCAGCATCTTCTCAGCTCTTCCTAGAACCCCACTCCAAATCTCATTAGCCTTGTGTTTTGATCCTAGTTGTAATCCTACATAGGATATTGGGGATGACTTAACATTACACCCCAACATTATAGCCAAACTCAGCATTTCCAGAACATTCCCCACGGGAATCAAACTACTTTTCCTCCAGATGACCTTCAACCCAGAGACTGCTTCAAAATAAATAAGTATCAACCTGACTAACCTTATTCGAGAAACTGATGCTTCACAAAGAACAAGGGTGTCATCAGCATAAAGAAGGTGTGTGATTTCCAACTGTCTCGTGTCTGCTTGTTAACCTAAATCCTTTCAACCACCCTTGAATACTTGCCAACCTTATCATCTCCCTAAATCCTTCCATCACCAAAATGAAGAGAAATGGTGACAGAGGATCTCCTTTCTTAATCCTCTTGAGGATAAGAAACCCTCAGGAGATCAACTGACTAGAATTGAAAATCAAACAGTGTTAACACAAAATTTGATGCAATTGATCCATTTTGTACCAAAGCTCATCTGTCTTACGATGCTGAGCAAGAAAATTCCCAAATTATACGGTCATAGGCCTTTCTCAATATCTAGTTTGCATAGAACTCCCAGAACTGACCCTTTGAGCGTAGAGTCCAAACATTCTGATGCAATTACCGCTGCATCCATAATCTGCCTGTTCTTTATAAATGCCATTTGGTGTCTACCAACCAGTTTCCCAATCATCTTTTGAGTGTTTCTGCCAAGATGTTAGAAATAATCTTATACACACTGCCGGTCGGGCTAATAGGCCTGAAGTTCCTCAAATTAACTGCCACGCTTTATTTTGGAATCAATGCAACATAAGTTGCATTAAAACTCTTTCCAAAGTACCCAACTGAATGGAAATTCTGCACTGTTTTCATAACATCTTCCTTAACTATCTCCCAGCAGGATTGGGAAAAAACCCAAGGGGAGTTCATCAGGGCCTGGGGCATTGTCATTTGCACACATTTTAGCACAATCTAGTACTTCTTCTTCAAATGATCTTTGCATTAACAAATGCTCCTCATTAGTGATTGTGACCCCATTTTGAAATTGAAACTCTGGCCTCCATGCTTCTGCTTCCTGATACAGGTTCTTGTAGAAATTAATCACTTCTACAATATGTTCTGGATCAGTTATTTCAACCTCATTAACCTCCAACTTGTCAATAGAGTTGTATCATTTATGTTCATTTGCCATTTTGTGGAAAAACTTAGTGTTTTGATCCTCCTGCTTTAACCATAAAGTTCTGGACCTCTGTCTCCATGCTTCTTCCTCAAACCTTGCCACTTCATCAAATTCCATAGACCATTGTGCTTTGTCTAAAACTTCCTCTTCTGTAAGAGCCCTTTCATCTTGGATCTTATCAAATTATGTGAGTTTTTCCGGGATTTATGATTTCTTTTGATTTAAATTGCAACACAAGGGATAAAAATGTTATTATTATGTTAATGAAAATTACTCAAGCTCAACCTCTTGTGATTTATGTAGTATTTTCCAGCTTTTCTGCAGGGCTATAGGGATATAGTACCTCAACAACTTCCAATTTCTTCACTCTACAAAAAAAATTCAACAAGAACGAATAAGATAGAAAGTACAAGAATTTAAAACTAAAATGGAAAAGATGTCATTAGTCATCCAAATATTCCCAAGCACTATCTACATCTTTCACTTTAGCGTCATCCACTTTCGCTTCTTTGACAAAGGCGCATTCTTCAACAGAAGCTGGAGAATCCGAAACTCTCTGATTCTTCATTTGTGGCTCAGCAGAATTTACATCATTTGGACTCTGTTTAACCTCATCCGGTTTACTGCAGCATTCTACAAAAGAAGCCGGAGAGTCCAAACTGTCTGATTCTTCATTTGTGACTCGTCAAACTTATTGGTTCCTTTCCATCTCTTTTTCTTATCTCATTAACATTTGTGTGATTCTTCTTAGGTAATGTGCACTCTTTAATTCTCAAAATATCTGAAAGTTCCAACAATGCTCTTCTTGTAAAGTCATTTTGCTTTTCATCTATATATCGCGAATCCTTCACAAATTTTTGTTGCACTTTCTCCATTTCTTCGAAGATGTCTTTCAAGGGAGCTTTAGTTTTTCCAGTTTTCCACTTTTTACTCATAGCATCGTGTTCGGCACAAGCTGGAGAGTCCCTTTCTCTCATATTATTTATATGTGACTTAACAAACTTTGTCCGTGTTATTGGGCCACTTCCATCTCTGGAAGGGACCCAAACTTGTGCCGAACACGATGTTGTGAATAAGAAGTGGAAAACTGGAAAAACTAAAGTTCCCTTGAAAGACATCTTCGAAGAAATGGAGAAAGTGCAACAGAAATTTGCAAAGGATTCAAGAAATATAAATGAAAAGCAAAATGACTTTACAAGAAGAACATTGTCAGAACTTTCAGATATTGTGAGAATTAAAAAGTGAAGTGCAACAGAAATGTGTGAAGGATTCACGAAATATAGATGAAAAGCAAAATGACTTTACAATAAGAGCATTGTCGGAACTTTCAGATATTCTGAAAATTAAAAAGTTCCACTTTTTCACTTCTTGCTCACAGCATCGTGTTCGGCGCACAAGCTGGAGAGTCTCTTTCTCTCTTATTCTTCATATGTGACTTAACAAACTTTGTCCGTGTTATTGGGTCCCTTCCATCTATTTTTCTATTTTCATTAACACTTTGGAGTGCTTCTTCATAGGACTCTCACAAACAGGTAATGCACTTTTTAATTCTCGGAATATCTGAAAGCTCCGACAATGCTCTTCTTGTAAAGTTATTTTGCTTTTCATCTATATTTCGTGAATCCTTCACAAATTTCTAATGCACTTTCTCCATTTCTTCAAAGATGTCTTTCAAGGGAGCTTTAGTTTTGCCCTTCTCCTCTTCTTACTCACACACCGTAACTTGTAATCTGCAAAATATATTATGTCAAGTACTAATCATTTCTTAAATTTCTGAGCAATTATTTTAGCAATTTACCTCAGGATTCATAGCACTTTCCTTCATAATCTCTTCAATCATATTTGCAAAGTAAAAGTGAGATATATTATTTGCTATATACAAACAAGTATGTATTTGTATGTACATGTGTATATGTGTGTATGTGTATAGAAAATACAAAGGACTCTTCTGAGTTTACCTCTTAGCTAAAAAGAGCAGCTCGAACAAGTTCCGGTACAGAACAACTTCAAGCTCAACAGCTTCCTAAAATCCAGGGGGGGAAATGCAGCGATCGAGTAGGAACTGGAAAACAGCTTCGAATTCCCCTTTTGATCGTTTTTTTGTTTTGTTTTGTTTGTGGAAATTTTTTATTTTTTTTTCAAATCTGGAATTCAGATTCTTTGAATCCAGAACCCTTTTTAGCTTTGTTTTATGAGAGATCTCGGTGTGGGCGAGAGTGAGGTCAGAGATCGGGGCGGCGGCTAGGGTTTGGGCGTAGAAGAGGAGTCTGTTCGGGTCAGGATGGGGAAATAAAGGCTGCTAGGGTTTTTGTCCTAGAGGAAAGGATTCGTTCTCTCCTCTTGTCTGTTAAGTAAATGAGGAGAAGGGGTAATGGGCCAGGCAGGTCGGGCAGATGGGGACTGGGCTGGTGCGATTTCGGGCCACTGAAATTGGGCCAATTTGGAACAAGAAGCAAAAGACCTTGTTCCTCTTTTATTTGATCTTTCAGAAATAGCCACATTATTTCTAATTGAATTTGTTTTGCAAAACGACCTAATTTGCATTTTAACTAATTAATTAAACTAATTGATTAAAGCTAATGTATATTTTTAATGATTTTTTGTTTTAACCATGCTTGTAAAGCTAATGCTTGTAACCTATGATTAATTCCTAAATGTAATTAACACACTCAAAGAGTGCTCACACCCCCTGCACCCTACTCACATGCACCCCTTAATCCTTATTGCCCACTCATCCCCCCCCCCAATCGCCCACCCATAGTGTTTGCTTAAATTATATATTTTCTAAAATAATACTTTTTATTCTACTAATCAAACACTAGAATATATTTTTTGGAAAAATATTTTTCACTCACCATCCAAACATCGAAAAATAAGTGATAATATCACCCATTTTCAAGGAAAACATTGTCCTCCATACCAAACACAGACTAAAGTAAGAATATTTTATTTTATTAGTAGTAACATAAAAGACGATATTACTAACTTTTGCGGTGATATCTACACAAGGTTCTTATGACTTGAAACCTTCGGCGGTTTATTACGATCTTAAACAGTAACTTACTAATTGCCGCTATTACTTATTACTACAGGTTCTATAGTAATTTACGACATATGGCATGTTGAATTCAAAAAACAATATCTTATGTTCAAGTTTTGAGCTAATAAAATTGTTACGACTTTGTGTGTGGTAACTGTAACATTAGTTTACGATATATTAGCAGCCCAATAACTTATTACTACAGAAAATTACGACCTAGGGCCTGATAAATTCAATTAGCACTAACACAATAAGTTACGACACTTTTGCATTTGAAATTCACTTAGCAATTTACTATTAACTTCAGTAACGTATTACTACACATGGCAATTATAACATGTCGTACGTTACTGCTGGAATAGCCATAAGTAGTAATAAACACACTAATTAATGTACTATCAAATTAATTAAGCAATTTAATTTGTAAAATACACCATTTTCCCCCACAAATAACTGTCTTTTTAAGATACACCCACCTTTTTATCTCTAAAAGCCTTACTTGACCAGTTGCAACTAGCAACCATCAAATTACATTCTTCGTATAAATATCCTCGCGTTATCTCTAATTTATTTTTATTATTTAATATTTTTAACTCTTTATTTTATCAATTAAACTTCAGTTATATGGCATTATCCACATCATGAGCTTTTTTTTATCATACTTAAAAGAACTTTCTCATATCAAATTTAAATAAGTTTTATCCTTCTTTTTTTATGATTAAAAATTATTTTTTCTCTATTTGTTCCTTATTTTGCTATTATATTATTACATTATAATGTAACGTTTTATTAGTTTGTTTGAATTTAATATTCATTTTCACCACACTCATTTTAATGATAGAAGGCAAGTAGCAGGTAGTCAAGAGTGAAACTAATTAAGGCTAATAAAACGTGGAAACTGAAAACTTATTAAGAAGGCAATAATCAAGAGTCACTGACGGCCCTAGTTAGTCAAAAGTGAAACTAATTAAGGCAATAATCAATTGAACAATATTATTACCTCAAACCATGAAACGTAAGTTATTGTTATTGTAATGCTTATGCCCTAGTTTCTAATCAACTGTTGTATCTACCATGTGTGGTAATATACTACGGAAGATAGTAATAAATTGGTAAGTCACCGACGGCCGCAAATTGTCACAAAATATTGCGGTTATTGCTCGTTGAATTTATCAGGTCGGAAATTACTCCTATTTATTGCCAAGTGTAGTTATAGGTTACTAGAGTTGTCAAAACAGGCAGTAGTACAAACCACAATAATAATTCCCACCCACAATTTTACTAAAGTGTGTGCCCATACCTGGTGTCACAAGTGTATGAGCATCTAGTGAATTATACAAAATTCAAAATAATATATGAACATAAAATAGACAGAATACAAATACAAATACAAAGAGAGACACTAGGTGCTGCATAATGGCCCAGGAAAGACAACTCACCACTAGGCCTCGGGATAACGGGGATGCGCACTCGTAGGACTGCCTGATGCACCTGTCTCAGATCCTGCATAAAAAATGCAGCAAGCGTAGCATGAGTACATAAACAATGTGTACCCAGTAAGTATCAAGTCTAATCTCGAAGAAGTAGTAAAGAGAAGTCGACTTTGACACTCACTATGGGTCAATAATATTAAGATAGATATATTTAAATAAACACAATTCATGTGATCGATAATAAATTTTCCTTAGCAGACAGAAATAAATAATTCTCTCACAAGTTGATAATTTCCAAATAATCATTTACCTTCACAAGCTGCAATAAAATAAATATCAAAGCACCGAGTAATTTTTACTATTAAGCACGATTTATGTCGAGGTCGTACGGCCCGATCCAGAATAATGTGTACACTGCCGAGGGTCGAGCGGCACGAACCATAGATTCATCTATCTACTGTCGAGGCGTTCGGCCCACTCCACAAGAAGGAGAGAATGTTTCATAAGTATTTGACTCGAATATTATAGAGGTTTTTATATAACAATAATACTAATTTCATAAGCGAACTTTCATAATTTTTCCAATAATTACTAATATGATTTAAACATTTTAAAATTAACAAGTATGATGCAATAATTCCAAATAACTCATGAATTGGGTCCTAAACACTACCCCGGACAATAGCATAATAGCAGCTGCGCATGGACTCTCGTCACCTCGTACGTACGTAGCCCCTACAATTAGAGACAATTATTTATTTGAAACACATATGAGGGAAATTCCCTCTTACAAGGTTAGGCAAGAGACTTACCTCGTCTCAAAGTTCACTTCCCGATCACAACTTCGCGTTAAAGCCTCAATTTGGTGCCGAAAAATCCGAAACTAGACAAATGTCATATAATTTAATTAATACATGCTCAACAATTCAAAAATGGATTATTAGATTAATTTCCCAACCCAAATTGGTAAAATTCTTAAAATTCACCTCGGGCCCATGTGCCCGGATTCCAAAAATATTCAGAGGAAATCATTTCCCATAATCTCAAGAACTAAAATATAGAATCTTCATCTCATTCCATAACCATTTTCGTGGTTAAAATCTCATTTTTGTCAAAACCTAGATTTTTCATCTAAACCTTTGATTTCCACAATTTACATGTTATAATTTACTCATAATATATGTATTTAACTCATAATGGATAGAATTAACTTACATCCAAGTTGCTAGTTGAATACCCCTCTCAAGAAGCTCCAAAATCGCCAAAACATGAAGAAAAATAGGCTAAAATACGCAATTCCCAACTTAAATGAAGGCTTTGCCTTTTGTGATTTTCGCACCTGCGGAGGTACTACCACACCTGCGAAAAAGTCACCGCAGGTGTGAGTTTCCCTCACCTGGCCAGGCTCCGCACCTGCGGACAAAGGACCACTTATGCGTGTCCGCGGGTGCGACCAAAGCTTCGCGAATGCGCCCTCTCCGCTTCTGTGCCACTGCCTTCGCACATGTGCGCTAAAATGGTCGCACTTGCGGGTGGCTGTACTGCCCTCACTGGATCGCTTCTGCGGCTCGTGGATCGCACCTACGAGCTCGCACATGCGTCTGTCCAAGTGCAGGTGCGAATGCACCAGAAACTGGGAGTTTCAGTTGTAGCTCCCAAGTCCAAACTTGGTCCGAGCCTTTTCCGGTTAACACCCGGAGGCTCGTCCGAACATACCAACAAGTTTGAAATCATAAAACGGACTCGCTCGAACCCTCGGAGCGTGTAGGATAACATCAAAACTAAGAATCATACCTCAAACCAAATTGATTCAACTTAGAAATTTTAAATTCTTCAAACTTACTCCAAGCGCACCGAAATACACTTAAACTACTCGGAACGACACCAAATTTTGCGTGCAAGTCTTAAATCACCATACAGAACTATTACCTAGCTCGGAATTCAAAACGAACCTCGATTACTCCAAAACCTACTCTAAACCAAACTCAAAGAACTTTAAAACCTTCAAATAGTCAGCTTTCACTATTAAGTGCTTAAATGCTCCCGGTGTCACGACCCAAAATTTCCACTTTCGGGACCGTGATGATGCCTAATATTTTACTTGATAGGCAAGCCAACATTAGAATAATAGTATCCATGTTAAAAAAATTAAATTTATTAATAACAAATAAACAAATGCGG
This sequence comes from Nicotiana tomentosiformis, assembly GCF_000390325.3. Taxonomy (NCBI): domain Eukaryota; kingdom Viridiplantae; phylum Streptophyta; class Magnoliopsida; order Solanales; family Solanaceae; genus Nicotiana; species Nicotiana tomentosiformis. The sequence continues at coordinate 92,587 of NC_090817.1, forward strand.
AAATAAAGTCTGAAATAGAGTTAACGATCCATATTAATTGCAATGTCTAAATACCATCTCGGAAATGGAGTTATAAGTACACAAGCTTCTAGAATAATACAAATAAGGGTCTAAATAAAAATAAAATTGTCTGGAAGAAACACACATAGCCAAAATAAAGTAGAAGGGAACTTTAGAGTTGTGAACGCCAGACAGCTATACTGTAACGACCCGACTTGTCATTTTAATAATTAATGCCCCGTTCAATGACTTAAGGTCTTGAGCAACTTCATATTATGTGTATTGACTTGCGTGCGTGGTTGAATTCAATTACCGGATGATACATGGTGATTTGGGATACTTGGTCCTTAAAACGGAAGTTTAAGTCTTAGGATTTTGACCATAGTCAGAAATATGTGAAGGCGACTCCGGAATGGAGTTCCATCGGTTCTGTTAGCTTCGTTGGGTGATTTTGGACTTAGGAGTGTGTCTGGAAAATTATTTGGAGGTTCGTAGTGGAATTAAGCTTGAAATGGCGAAAGTTGAATTTTTGGAAAGTTTGACCGGGGGAGGTGACTTTTTGATAGCGGGGTCGGAATCCGATTTTGGAAATTTGAATAGCTTCGTTATGTTAATTATGACTTGTGTGCAAAATTTGACGTCATTCCGAATTGATTTAATGTATTTCGGCACAAGATATAGAATTTGAAAGTTCAAAGTTCATAAAATTTGATTTGAGGTGTGATTCGTCGTTTTGATATTGTTCAATGTGATTTGAGGCCTCTAGCAGGTCCATGTTATGTTATGGGACTGGATGATGTGATTGGACGGGGTCCCGAAGAGCTCGGGTGAGTTTCAGACCATTTCTAGGTCATTTATGGCTGCTGGTTTTTGGCTACAGCAGTGTGCTATGCGATCGCGTGGAATTGGCCGCGATCGCGAAGCACAAAATGAGGGGAAATGGCCAGTGAATCGCGATCGCGTAGAGGAAAGTTTTTGTTGTACTGACGTGATTTTGGAAACTTATATCTCACAATCTATAAGGAATTTGGAGATGATCCAAAAACAAAAGTTGTAGCCCTTTGTGTCTAGTTTTTATAAAGGTAAACTGTTTGTTATTTGGAGTTATGTACAAAGAGTTATGGTAGATAAACTATAGGCTGTCCGCGAAGATTTTGGAAATCTCTATTACATAGGGCTGACTTTGGAAGCTTATATCTGTAAATATATAAGGAATTGAGAGATAAGCGACAAAAGAAACTTATAGTACTTGGAATCTAATTTTCAGAAAGTTAAACCATTCATCATTAGGAGGTTTGTACAAATGGTTATGACCATTATACTAGAGGCTGTCCGGAAGAGTTGGTGAGTTTGTTCTTCGCGATTGGTTTTCCGCGATCGCGAAGAGCAATTTTGGGGCTGAAAAGTTTTGTGCTTCGCGATCGCGATGAGTAAATACCTGGGGCAGTAGCTATATTTCGAGATTTCAGCCATTTTTAACATATTTAGAGCTATGAAGCTCGGATTGAAGCAATTTTTGAGACGATGTTTCACCATATGGATTGGGGTAAGTGTTGTATATCCTAAAGTGATTATACTTCATGATTATATGGTTATATTCATCATTTATTTCAGATTTAAATAGAAGAAGGTAAGAATTTTGCAAAATCTTCCAAAAACGAAAATTTAAGATTTGGAGGGTCGAGTTGTTATCAGAATTTGATAAAATTGGTATGGTTGAACTCGTATCGGAATGGATATTTGGATTTCATGAAAATTATATCTGGTTCTGAGGAGCGGATTCCGCGTTGACTTTTGTTGACTTTTTGGAATAAATTTTTAAGTCGACATATTATTATCCGGAATTATTTTCGATAAATTTTAATGGAGTTATACAATTAATTTGGATAGATTTGGGCGGTATGGAGGTCAATTCAAGAAAGGATGCGATTTTGGAATATCGGCATAATTTCAAAAAAGTAAGTGTCTTACTTAACCTCGAGTGGGGGAATTACCCCTTAGGCATCGAGTCTTATGTGCCATTTGTGAAATGTGAAGCCGAGTACGCGAGGTGACAAGTACGTACTCGGGCTTATATGTGCAAATTTTCTTGGTTTAAATTTTTAGGCATTCTTATGTATTAAATTAGAAAATTGTTAGCATTAGTAAATCCTTGAATTATCACGCCTCGTTCTTTATTTGTCAAATTTATATTTTATATAATAAATTTAGTGCTATTGTCACTTGGATTTTATGTGAATTCTGTGTGTTTATTGATTTGATATTTTCTTGGAATTAAATCCATGATGGAACCCTTATCTGCAAATATTTATTAATAAGTTTAAATTGAGGAGTTAATATAATTATCAAGAATTTGGAATAATGAAGGTGTTGCCCTATACTGAGTATGTTTCACCTCTGTTGATTGTTTTGAGGATTATTATACGTTGTGCGGAGCCTTGGGTTATTTGTTGACAAATTTATTGATTCTGTTACATATTTGGAATTTGGTTGTGGTCAGTGGAAATTGCGATATGAATTGTTGTATTGTGTTGTGGTTTAAAACACTCTTCTTGATGTTATTTATGCTTCCTACCTTGCTTGTTAATGATATGCATGTGCTTGGTAAGGAAGAGTGTAAAGCACGAAGGGTGATGCCGTGCCATTTGAGAGTGTGAAGCACGAAGGGTGATGTCATGCCATTTGAGAGTGTAAAGCACGAAGGGTGATGCCATGCCATTTGATAGTGTGAAACACGAAGGGTGATGTCGTGCCATTTGAGAGTGTAAAGCACGAAGGGTGATGCCGTTCCATTTGAGAGTGTAAAGCACGAAGTGTGATACCGTGCCATTGAGAGTGTAAAGCACGAATGGTGATGTCATGCTATTTTATTTATATTATTAGGTGAGGATGAGAGTAAAAGCACGAAGAGTGATGTCGTGCAATTATTTTTATGTTATCATATATTCATGGCACGAAGGGTGTTTCCGTGCAGGCGAGGGCGAGAGACATAGATTATATTGTGATATCGTTTTGTTGTGTATACATTCATGCCTTTATCTTGAGATGTTATTGTGCACCTATGTTTTCTGTGTGACTTGTAATCGTTGTTGCTTCATGTGTGCCTCCACTTTATTTCTTTTATTGTTATTGGCATTTATCTCACCTAGTTGGTACTATTATATGTATTCAAAGTGAGGAAGATATAAATGCACGAAGGGTAATGCCGTGCCAATTAATTTGATTCAAGTATATATATATATATATATATATATATATATATATATATATATATATATATTCTTTTATTGTTATTGGCATTTATCCCACCTAGTTGGTACTACTATATGTATTCAAAGTGAGGAAGATATAAATGCACGAAGGGTAATGTCGTGTCAATTGATTTGATTCATGTATATATATATATATATATATATATATATATATATATATATATTGGGTGAGAATGAGCTACGTGCACGAAGGTATTGTCGTGCCATTTGATGTGATATGTTGAATGTATTCCTCACGCCATGAAAGTTAAATGAGGCATCACATGGTGACTTTTATTCGAATGAATTATATTAGAAAGATATTTATTTGAAAGAATTATATTATAAAGATATTTACTTGAGAGAAGTATATTTGAAAGATATTTATTCGAAAGAATTATATTAGAAAGATATTTATTTGAAATAATTATATTATAAAGATATTTACTTGAGAGAAGTATATTTGAAAGATATTTATTCGAAAGAATTATTAAAAAGATATTTATTTGAAATAATTACATTATAAAGAAGTATATTTGAAAGATATTTACTTGAATGAATTACATTCGAAAGATATTTACTTGAAAGAATTATATTCGAAAATATATTTATTGAAAAGGATTATATTCCAGATATTTTTATTGAATAACTTAGATAAAAGATGTATATTCTGAAGGACCTGATTAATTGGTTGTACATGTGTTTATTACTCGTTTGAACAATATTTATGGTGTTCCTGTTACCTTGCTGTTTAAATCACTAGTTGATTGATAATGCTATTACTGCTATTTATTTTCTATTATTTTTGCATGCTATATTGCACAGGTTATTAGACTAGTAAGTGTCTTGACTCTACCTCGTCTCTACACCATTGAGGTTAGTCTTGATACTTAATTGGTACCGACCGTGGTATACTCATACTACACTTATGTATATTTTTGTGCAGAACCAGGTATTGGAGATATCGTACTTGAGCAAAGTTAAAGCGGGATCGTAAGGATTCAAGGTAGAGTTGCTTGGTCGTCGCAGTCCCTTGGAGATTTTTCATTTCATTGTACTTTTAATTTTTAATCAAACAGTATTGTATATTTGATTCTCGTGATCATTCCATGTATTCAGTTAGAGTTCGTGATTCAGTACTACCAGTCTTGGTAAGTTGTATATTTATATTTATTCCGTTGTTAGTTTTGGTTACTTATTTAATTCAAAATAATGGCTTCAAAATGTGATAGAAATCACCTTACCTAGTCTTAGAGTCTAGGTGCATCACGACGCCTGTGGTGGGATTTCGAGTCGTGACAAGTTGGTATCAGAGCTCTAGGTTCATAGGTTGTACGAGTCACGAACGAGTTTAGTAGAGTCTTGTAGATCGGTACGGAGACGTCTGTACTTATCTTCGAGAGGCTACAAAGCTAGTAGGAAGAATTCACTTCTTTCATTCCTTATCGTGCGATATTTATTCAGCTTGAAGCATATATCTTATATTATTTTGCATCCACTCATGTATAAAATTGCGCACTCTGTATAAACTATGCGTCAACGGTTTATGATGCAGTTGTTCAACCATTGTTACAACGTGTCATCCAGATCGAGGATGCGGAAGTATTTAGAGATCATTCAGTTGTGCACATGGGGGATGCAGCATGTTCTGGCATCCGGTTAATAAGTATGATCTTAAGAAGGTTTAATTAATTTCCTAATCATCACAATTGTGGTAGGGTCACGAGGTGGATGTAGAACTGAAATAGTTTGTGGTATTAGAGACTATGTAGTTCGTATGGGATTTCTATTTAGCGAAGGGTACATACGCAGCCAAGGCATTGGAGGACGCGAGTTTAACTGTCACGAGGATGACATGCGCCAAATAAATAGCCTGAGGTGTCTTATGACCGGTGTCCTATGAGCGATGAAGGTTAGTATTGTGGATCATTAGAATGTGTCCTATGGCTTCGTACCAAGTGAGGGAGTCTACTATCAACGATCAGATTGCGGGGTCATGTGTTATATGAGTTTTGGCATGAGATGTATTTATGTGGTATTGAAAGGTTCTCCAAAACTTGTATATGATTAAGAGATGAGATTTGTATGGGATGATGCTGGGACTTGCGGTATTCCCGCGTCCTTAATAATTCTACATTTCAGAATACTCGGGGTGTTCCAGTAAATTCTTTTAATGCACCACCGGCATGGGGTTCCTATAATGGTTATTCCAGTTATCCGGCACAGACTTAGTGTGAGCAGTCGAACCCGCATAGGGGTTATTTTGAGTGTGGTGATACTAGGAACATCAAGAGAAATTGTCCCAGACTTGGGAGGGGTGTATTTCATCTGAACACTCATGCTACACGCTTTATTCTAGTTAATACTCCACGTGCATAACTAGTTAGGGGTGGAGGACAAACGGGTAGAGGGCGCCTAAGAGGTGGTGGCCCGACCCGTTGATATAATTGCTATGAATTGGCTGAGGCCGATACACTAGATGGTGTAGTTACAAGTATGATTTAATTTATAATAAAAGGAGCACCATTCTTATTTTTTATTCGGTTTCGATTATCGAGGTGAGAACTCCTTTCATGTTCCTTACATATGGTGGATTAGTGAATTTGTAATCCACTCCCGTGTTTACCCCTGTTTGAAGATTTGATGATGTTAGCCCGTGTCTATCATTTTTATTTTTGTTCATTATTGAGGGTTATAAGTCCAAAAATGACTTTCTATTGCTCACTACAATGGGTTTTGATGTGATTTCGGAATAATTGATTTCAATTTTATGAATTATATGCCCTACCGGGATGAGAGTTCATTACGTGTTATGAAAACTGTTTACGAAATATATCGAAAAGAAGAAAGAAAGGAAATTGAAAATTTCAGTTGGCACAATGTGCACAACACTTGTGATTCGGAGTTGAGGGCGAGATCCTCGCATTTTTTATATTATATGATGTGAAATATTTAAGCTGGACTACAAGCCACGATGGAAGTTATATAAGGACGAGGTCCTTATGGTGAAATATTTATGAGTTTAAAATTCTCCCTTTGTGAAATTTAAACTTGTACTATAGTATTAATAGGGAGTCATGCCTGATTGGCTTATTTGATAATTCTTGTATATCTTTCTGTGCATATTTAGCCATAATTGTGCTGTAATTATTGAGTTTTAACCTACGAGGTGAGTTCCCGGGTAGAGTTAAATATGACTCGTTAATTTGGGTAAATAATTATGAGGTTTTCATGCCTCGCGTGCTGCTATCAATGTTACGAGAAGTTGAAATGAGATTTTGGTTAATACGAGGTTAATTGGCGATATTGTAATCGATTATGAACAATTACTAGGACTAGAGATGTGGTGATGGGCATACATATGATGTGCTTCATGTCCCGATATCATTATGATAATGTGGTGCTTGTAATGTTGAGATTAGTGTTATTGATATATACATTGTGGTGTTTGGTTGGGTTGTGGGTATGTTGTTAGGAGTTGTTTTGGTGTTACTCTAGCATGTGGATAGGCCCATTTATATGGGAGACTCTGCCGAAATTTTTTGGGAAAAAGGGAGATTATTATGTGCAAAAGAAAAGAAAAGTTATGTTATGTGTTTGAGGGCGGGCTCTACTTCTCATTCAAGGACGAATAATCCTAAGCGAGGGAGAATGTAACACCCCGGAGTATTTCAACACTATCAAAAAAGTTGATGTGTGCATAGGCATGAGTTGTTATAGCCAGTTGAGACTAATATCGTGCGTCGAAGTAAAAATCATGCATTTTGGAAATGATTGATGAATTAGGGATTTTGCTTTAAAGCTTATAAGAATGGAGAAAAGAAATAATCTCAATTGAGATAGTGTTATCGGATCCGTGTTAAATTGTGGGAACGTAGAATCACCCACAAGTATGTGTGTAAGAATACACTTAGTAATTTAAAGTCCTCAAAAAGAGTTTTAGCACGTTCGAGAATGAACGTTTGTTAAAGAGGTGGAGAATGTAACAACCCGACTTGTTGTTTTAAGAATTAACACCTCGTTCAACGACTTAAGGTCTTGAGCAACTTCATATTATGTGTATTGACTTGCGTGCACGGTTGAATTCAGTTACCAGATGATTCAGGGTGATTTGGGACACTTGGTCCCTAAAACAGAAGCTTAAGTTTTGGAATTTTGACCATAGTTAGAAATGTGTGAAGACGACTCCGGAATGGAGTTCCGTCGGTTCCGTTAGCTCCGTTGGGTGATTTTGGACTTATGAATGTGTCCGTAAAATTATTTGGAGGTCCGTAGTGGAATTAAACTTGAAATGCGAAAGTCGAATTTTTGAAAAGTTTGACCGGGGGGTTGACTTTTTGATATCGGGGTCGGAATTCGATTTTGGAAATTTGAATAGCTCGGTTATGTCAATTATGACTTGTGTGCAAAATTTGAAGTCATTTTGAATTGATTTGATGTGTTTCGGCACAAGATATAGAATTTGAAAGTTCAAAGATTTTAATTTGAGGTGTGATTCGTCATTTTGATGTTGTTCGATGTGATTTGAGGCCTCGAGCAGGTCCGCGTAATGTTATGGGACTAGATGGTGTGATTGGACGGGGTCCCGAGGTACTCGGGTGCATTTCGGGGTAATTTCGGACCATTTCTAGGCCATTTATAGTTGCTAGTTTTTGGCTACAACAATGTGCTATGCGATCGGGCGGAATTGGCCGCGATCGCGAAGCACAAAATGGGGGGAAATGGACAATGAATCGCGATCGCGGAAGGCCTTTCGCAATCGTGTAGAGGAAATACTTTGCTGCACTGACCCGACTTTGGAAGCTTATATCTCACAATCTATAAGGAATTTGGAGTTGATCCGAAAACTAAAGTTGTAGACCTTTATGTATCATTTTCGGAAAGGTAAACCATTTTTCATTTGGAGTTGTGTACAAAACGTTATGATAGATATACTACAGGCTATCTGCGAAGAGTTTGGAAATCTATGTTGCATAGGGATGACTTTGGAAGCTTATATCTCGAAATATATAAAGAATTGGGAGATGAGTAACAAATAAAACTTATATTCCTTGGAATATAGTTTTCGGAAATTTAAACCATTCATCATTTGGAGTTTTGTACAAAACATTATGACTATTGTACTAGAGGCTGTCCGGAAGAGTTGGGGAGTTTGTTCTTCGCGAATGGTTTTCCGCGATCGCGAAGAGCAATTTTGGGACTGAAAATTTTGTGCTTCAGGATCAAGAAGCATTTTCCTCGATCGCGATGAGTAAATACCGGGGCACTAGCTATATTTTGAGATTTCAACCATTTTTAACATATTTGGAGCTGTGGATCTCAGATTGAAGCGAATTTTAGGCGATTTTAACCATATGGATCCGGGTAAGCATTCTGTATCCTTAAGTGATTATACTTCATTATTATATGGTTATATTTATCATTTATTTCGGATTTAAATGGAAGAAATCAAGATTTATGCAAAATCTTCCAAAACCGAAAATTTAAGATTTGGAGAGTTGTTATCGGAATTTGATAAAATTAGTATGGTTGAACTCGTATCGGAATGGGTGTTCGGATTTCATGAAAATTATATCGGGTTCCGAGGGGCGAGTCATGCGTTGACTTTTATTGACTTTTTGGAATAAATTTTTAAGTCGACATATTATAATCTGGAATTATTTTCGATGAATTTTAATGGAATTATACAATTAATTTGGATAGATTTGGGTGGTCTGGAGGTCAATTCAAGAAAGGATACAATTTTGGAATATCGGCATAACTTCAAAAAGGTAAGTGTCTTACTTAACCTCGAGTGGGGGAATTACCCCTTAGGCACCGAGTCTTATGCGCCATTTGTGAAATGTAATGCCGAGTACGCGAGGTGACGAGTACGTACTGAGACTTATATGTGCAAACTTTCTTGGTTTAAAGTTTTAGGCATTCTTATGTATTAAATTAGATAATTGTTGGCATTAGTAAATCCTTGAATTATCACGCCTCGTTCCTTATTTGTCAAATTTGTATTTTATATAATAAATTTAGTGTTATTGTCACTTGAATTTTACGTGAATTCCGTGTGTTTATTGATTTGATATTTTCTTGAAATTAACTCCATGATGGAACCCTTATATTCAAATATTTATTAATAAGTTTAAATTGATGAGTTAATATAATTATCAAGAAATTCGAATAATGAAGGTGTTGCCCTATACTAAGTATGTTTCACCTCTGTTGATTGTTTTGAGATTTATTATACGTTGTGTGGAGCCTTGGGCTATTTGTTGACAAATTTATTAATTCTGCTACATATTTGGAATTTGGTTGTGGTCAGTGTTGTGGTTTAAACACTCTCATTGATGTTATTTATGCTTCCTACCTTGCTTGTTAATGATATACATGTGCTTGGTAAGGAAAAGCGTAAAGCACGAAGGGTGATGCCATGCCATTTGAGAGTGTAAAGCACGAAGGGTGATGCCGTGCAATTTGAGAGTGTAAAGCACGAAAGGTGATGTTGTGCCATTTGAGAGTGTAAAGCATAAATGGTGATACCATGCCATTGAGAGTGTAAAGCACGAAGGGTGATGCCATGCTATTTCATTTATATTATCAGGTGAGGATGAGAGTAAAAGCACGAAGGGTGATGCCGTGCAATTATTTTTATGTTATCATATATTAATGGCACAAAGGGTGTTTCCGTGCAGGCGAGGGTGAGAGACATACATTATATTGTGATATCGTTTTGTTGTGTATACATTCATGCCTTAATCTTGAGATATTATTGTGCACCTATGTTTTCTGTGTGACTTGTAGTCGTTGTTGCTTCATGCGTGCCTCCACTTTATTTCTTTTATTGTTATTGGTATTTCTCCCACCTAGTTGGTACTATTATATGTATTCACAGTGAGGAAGATATAAATGAACGAAGGGTGTTGCCGAGTCAATTGATTTGAATCAAATAGATATATATATATATATATATATATATATATATATATATATATATATCGGGTGAGAATGAGCTAAGTGCACGAAGGTATTGCCGTGCCATTTGATGTGATATGTTGAATGTATTCTTCACGTCATGAAAGTTAAATGAGGCGTCACATGATGACTTTTATTCGAAAGAATTATATTAGACAGATATTTATTTGAAAGAATTATATTATAAAGATATAATTTGAGAGAAGTATATTTGAAATATATTTATTCAAAAGAATTATATTAGAAAGATATTTATTTGAAATAGTTATATTATAAAGATATTTACTTGAGAGAAGTATATTTGAAAGATATTTATTCGAAAGAATTATATTAGAAAGATATTTATTTGAAATAATTATATTATAAAGATATTTACTTGAAATAAGTATATTTGAAAGATATTTACCGGAAAGAATTACATTCAAAAGATATTTATTTGAAAGAATTATATTCGAAAGATATTTACTTGAAAGAATTATATTCGAAAATATATTTATTGAAAAGGATTATATTCCAGAGATTTTTATTGAATAACTTAGATAAAAGATGTATATTTTGAAGGACCTGATTAATTGGTTGTACCTGTGTTTATTACTCGTTTGAACAATATTTATGGTGTTACCATTACCTTGCTGTTTAAATCACTAGTTGATTGATATTGCTATTACTGCTATTTATTTTCTATTATTTTTGCATGTTATATTGCACAGGTTATTAGACTAGTGAGTATCTTGACTGTGCCTCGTCTCTACTCCATTGAGGTTAGTCTTGATACTTACTGGGTACCGACCATGGTGTACTCATACTATACTTCTGCATATTTTTGTGCAGAACCAGGTATTGGAGATATCGTACTTGAGCAGAGTTAAAGAGGGATCGTAAGGATTCAAGGTAGAGCTGCTTGGTCGTCGCAGTCCCTTGGAGTCTTTTCATTTCACTGTACTGTTAATTTTTAATCAAACAGTATTGTATATTCGGTACTCGTGATCATTCCACGTATTCAGTTAGAGTTCGTGACTCAATACTACCAGTCTTGGGAGGTTGCATATTCATATTTATTCCGTTGTTAGTTTTGGTTACTTATTTAATTAAAAACAAATGGCTTTAAAATATGATAGAAATCGGCTTACCTAGTCTTAGAGACTAGGTGCCATCACGACGCCTGTGGTGGGATTTTGGGTCGTGACATATACCTCAAGTCTCCATTGGTAACTGAATCCGAGCACAATCTACAGTACGCCGCTAGGACCAACTCAGAAATCTGCACAAGAAGTGCAAAGTGTAGTATGAGTACAACCGACCTCATGTACCCAGTAAGTGTCGAGTCTAACCTCGACGAAGTAGTGACGAGGCTAAGGCAAGTCACTTACATTAACATGTACGCCATAATAATAATAACAACAACAACAATAATAGAAATAAAACAGGTAACTCATTTCAATAGTTGAAGCCAACTAAGGAGTCATAACCAATTATTATTACTCGGTAGTCATAACCAATTATTATTTCAATTAATTTTCATTGCGGCGTGCAAACCGCACCAACAATATAATTCTTCAATAAATTTATATTGCGGCGTGCAACCGCTCCAGCAATATAAACTTAAAATATAATCCGTTGCGATGTGCAACCCGATCCCCCAATATATTTATTTTCATTTCCGTTGCGGCGTGCAACCCACTCCAATAATATAATTTAACAACTCTTAAATATAATAAAATACTCCAATAAATACCACATTCAGTTAGAAATTGTTAGATAACAGTGCACACAATATTTATAACTTATTTAGGGACAAGTAATGACAAGTAGCAATTAATTGTGGAAATCAAGGAGAAAATAGGCAATTTAAGTTCTAATATACTACATGTCAAGTAGTAATTTAACCACTTAAGTTAAATAAATATGTAATAATTATAGCATGGATTCAAGGCAAAATATTGAGCAAGGAATATGAGATAAATAATTAATATAATAATTAATTCATGATTTAAAATAATTTATGATTTTTAAATAATTAGGAAACCAATTAATTTGACGACGTATAGACACTCGTCACCTCACATATACGTCGTTCACATGAATTTCACATAACAAATAATTCAAGGGTTCTATTCCCTCGAGTCAAGGTTAATCACGACACTTACCTCGCTTTGCAAACAGATTCAAGATTTCAATAAACCTTTGCCTCACGAATTCAAGTTTGAAATCCACAAATCTAGTCATAAACAATTCAATATTCTCAATACAAATCGTAAAAATTAATTCCATATGAATTTACTAATTTTCCGAATTCAAACCCGAAATTCATCTCAAAAATCAACAGTGGGACCCACGTCTCGAATCTAGAATCTCAAAAAAACTTACGAAATATGAACACCCGTTCCGAGACGAGTTCAACCATACAAAAATTATCGAATTCCGATACCAGATTGACCTTCAAATCTTCATTTTATATTTTTGGAAGATTTTATAAAAATTTGGATTTTCTTCCATAAATTCACGGATTCATGATGTAAATGAGTATGGAATCATGAAATATAATCAATATAGGATAAGGAATACTTACCATAATTTTAGGGTTAATTCCACTAATGGTTATTGAACTATCTTTAAGTTATTCAATTATTTTTTGTCACTTAAAAGTAACTAAACTTTATCATTGTCACTTAAAAATCGTTTTGTCTCAAATCCCTACCATAAATATGACATGACATAAAATTTAATAAGAAAAATCTATAAATAAATATCACATAAGCTTAAATGGGTCATACCCACTTTTGATACATGTCGCCCTTAATATGATTCGACCCAAAACCCAAATAGGTTTCAATAGGTAAAAAAACGTGCACATAGAATAGCTCTTACCAGTGTCAACCACATCCCTCTTTAGCACTTGAGGGTTTCTAGGAAAACAGAGTTCTGAACTTTTTGAAGAAAAATATGAATTCCTCCTCTATTGACAATTTTTATTATGCACTTTAATTGCACGTGTTACTTACTAAGCATGTTATTTGTATGCTAGTGTTGCTTAATAAGCAACATTTTGAAATTAATGGAATGGTAGTTTGTGAAATTAAATTATTATCTGCTTATGATATATTTATATGTTATGCTAGAAAATTATAAATATGTTATGTGAATTGGATACAGTAGTATTTTAGCTTCAGTAGAGTTAGTTTAATTACTTTTAAGCGACAAAAAATAGTTGAACGACTTTAATGAAATTCAACAACCATCACTAAAATTAACCCCTTAACATTACACCCCAACACTATAGCCAAACTCTGCATTTCCAGAACATTCCCCATGGGAATCAAACTACTTTTCCTCCAGTTGACCTTCAACCCAGAGACTGCTTCAAAATAAATAAGTGTCAACCTGACAAACCTTATTTGAGAAACTGATGCTTCACAAAGAACAAGGTTGTCATCAACATAAAGAAGGTGTGAGATTTCCAACTGTCTCGTGTCTGCTTGTTAATCTAAATCCTTTCAACCACCCTTGAATATTTGCCAACCTTATCATCTCACTATCCATCACCAAAATGAAGAGAAATGATGACAGAGGATCTCCTTTCTTAATTCTCTTTAGGAGGATAAGAAATCCTCAGGAGATCCACTGACTAGAATTGAAAATCAGATAGTGCTAACACAAAATTTGATCCAATTGATCTATTTTGTACCAAAGCCCATATGTCTTACGATGCTGAGCAAGAATTCCCAAATTACACGGTCATAGACCTTTCTCAATATCTAGTTTCCATAGAACTCCCGGAACTGACCCTTTGAGCGTAGAGTCCAAACATTCTGATGCAATTACGGTTGCATCCATAATCTGCATGTTCTTTATAAATGCCATTTGGTGCCTACCAACCAGTTTCCAAATCATCTTTTGAGCGTTTCTGCCAAGATGTTAGAAATAATCTTATACACACTGCCGGTCGGGCTAATAGGCCTTAAGTTCCTCAAATTAACTACCCACTTTTCTTTGGAATCAATGCAACATAAGTTGCATTAAAACTCTTTCCAAAGTACCTAACTGAATGGAAATTCTGCACTGTTTTCATAACATCTTAACTATCTGTCTATCTCCCAGCAGGATTGGGAAAAAACCCAAGGGGAGTTCATCAGGGCCTGGGGCATTGTCATTTGCACACATTTTAGCACAATCTAGTACTTCTTCTTCAAATGATCTTTGCATTAACAAATGCTCCTCATTAGTGATTGTGACCCCATTTTGAAATTGAAACTCTGGCCTCCATGCTTCTGCTTCCTGATACAGGTTCTTGTAGAAATTAATCACTTCTACAATATGTTCTGGATCAGTTATTTCAACCTCATTAACCTCCAACTTGTCAATAGAGTTGTATCATTTATGTTCATTTGCCATTTTGTGGAAAAACTTAGTGTTTTGATCCTCCTGCTTTAACCATAAAGTTCTGGACCTCTGTCTCCATGCTTCTTCCTCAAACCTTGCCACTTCATCAAATTCCATAGACCATTGTGCTTTGTCTAAAACTTCCTCTTCTGTAAGAGCCCTTTCATCTTGGATCTTATCAAATTATGTGAGTTTTTCCGGGATTTATGCTTTCTTTTGATTTAAATTGCATTGATTTGTTTTGCTCAGTAGAAAAAAAATAAGTTTAATGAATCTCAAGAAATTACTAAGAGAAGTGTCCTCGAAAATATTTCTTAGAAGCATATAAATGAGCTTTTCAGCCTTTCACTACTAAACTGATCGAAAGGAATTTGTTCTTACCTCTGCAAAATACTCAAAGTACTTGCAAAGGAAAATTCCACGACTTGAAGAATCATTCTGGCGCCGGATATCTTTAAAGTTGATTATATCGATTTTCTCAGCACCCATGGACAATAATTTAGTCTGAAAATATAATGTCAGTATGACTATTTCAAATAATTGGTACTTAAATAAATAACTGAATACATACCAGCAAGAAAATCAATGGATTATGACTTTTCAGGTATCCATCTATGGAATCAAAAAAATAAATATTCATCTTGTCCAGGTCCGCACATACCCCAACGAAGTGATTCTTAACAAGCATTGGTAGAAAGATCTTGATGAAACAAAAATAATAATTATGTTAGTTATACTCATGCTTTGACATTGTCGTCTTAACCTTAGGCTATGTTCCTTACCTTTCTGTGGTTGCAATTATGTTTCCGATGTTTTTGAAAATCTTTTACCGATGGCGAGTAGCCTTTTATAATTAATTGCTGGAACAAAAGATAGGAATTTACATTACATGTATGATGTACATGTCTAAGGAAATTTATGAAGAAAATTGGATTCAAAATACAGCATTAAGGATGCCGTAGAAATAGGAATCTGCGAAATGCTGACACAAAATTTCTAAAAATCATCAACAATCTGCAATAAAGAATAATTAATTGCATAATTATGAATTTAACTAAACAGATTCCAAAACGATCTGTCTAAAAGAGTACACAATTACCTTGTCAGTGACACACTTGCTTGTCTCAAGATAATTCAGATAATAACTGTTCTGACTGCAAACATGAAGTTGCTCATATTTTGTTTTTTGCCACCTCCCCATCAGAATACATTCCCTGAATGACCTGAAAATTGTGCAACACAAGGGACAATAATGTTATTATTATGTTAATGAAAATTACTCGAGCTCAACCTCTTGTGATTTATGTAGTATTTTCCAACTTTTCTGCAGGACTATAGGGATATAGTCCCTCAACAACTTCCAATTTCTTCACTCTACAAAAAGAATTCAACAAGAACAATGTCACGACCCAGTTCTCCCTCCGTAAGACGTCGTGACGGCACCTAGTCTCTACGACTAGGTAAGCCTAACAAAATGCGAAAATAATCAAAATGGAAGGAAAACTTAACAACTAACTGCAATAGATAACTAAATAACTGATAACAATGCCGCTCGGCATGTACAATAACCAACACTCTAGTAATACACGTTATTCCCAAAACCTGAAACATCATAAGTCACAAGCTACAGAAGGAAACTCGTATCTATATACACCAGAGTCTAATAAAAGAAGTACGGAAGGTAAATGACATATGAGAGAATAGAGGGGGACTCCGAGGTGTGTGGACACGACATATGTACCTTGAAGTCTTCGTACAACAGCAATCACTCTCAGCTAATAGCGGTGCTGATAAAAAGTACCTGGATCTGCACACAAAATATGTGCAAAAGAATAGCATGAGTACACCACAACGGTACCCAGTAAGTGCCAAGCCTAACCTCGGTAGAGTAGTGACGAGGTCAGGTCAGACCCACTAGTATATAATAAATAAAGTAAGAGAATATAACAGTATAATAAGAGACTGAAATCTAACAAAAGGAAAACACATCGAAATAACAATACAACACACAAGGATAAACAACAGGGAATCTCCCGAGATACCGTCTCGTAGTCCCAAAATAAATATGCAGTGAGAACTCCCGAGCTACCTCCTCGTAGTTTCAAAAGTAAATATACATAGAGAACTCCCGAGGTACCACCTTGTAGTCTCAAAAGTAAATGTGCAGGGAGAACTCCTGAGGTACCGCCTCGTAGTCTCAAAAGTAAATATGCATGGAGAACTCCCGAGATACCGCCTCGTAGTCTCAAAAGTAAATGTGCACGGAGAACTCCCGAGGAACCGCCCCGTAGTATCAAAAGTTAACACAACTCAAAACGATAAATACCACAGTTAACAACAAGAATTCTACAGTTAAGACTGATAAAGAACAAGAAAAAACAGAAAATCAACTAGGCATGCTGGACAAAGTTCAAATAAACAGTTAAAGCACGTAGACATGCGATATTAGACTAAGCTGGATAATAACACATATTGATATAACTCAATTAAGAGTGAAAACAAGTTACTACTCAGTAAACAATCGGATTTTACAACAAATAGCCTGTGTACGCACTCGTCACCTCACGCACACGACGCTCACATATCACATTAGTACCAAATCCTAAGGGAATTTCCCCCACACAAGGTTAGGCAAGCCATTTACCTCGAACCAAGCTCAATCAATTAGTAAGAATTCCCTTTCATCAATTATCCGACTCTGAATGGCCCAAATCTAGCCAAAATTAATTACATGCCATAAAAATAACTATAATAGACTAATCTAATTAATGAAATCAAGACTTTAACAAAAATTTTGAAAATCGTCCTAAAAAGTCGACCCGGGCCCACATCTCAGAATCGGGTAAAAGTCACAAAATATGAACACTCATTCACTCACGAGTTCACTCGTACCAAAATTATCCAAATCCGATATTAAAATTCGAACAAATTCCATTGCAGGTGCAGAAATGATTTAAGGTGACTTGGACCGCTTCTGTGATCAGGTGGTCGCACCTACTGATGACGTCCAAATCCACTACTAAAAAGTAAATGGACATGGTCGCATGCAGTATAATTTATCCAACTATGAGTCGGGGTCGAATCTCACAAAGAATAATATGTAGGCGATTAGGCGTGTAAGAGAACTATAACTTATTATGCTAAGCCAAACACTTAAAATATGATTGTGAAAATATTATAGCTAAATGCGAAAATATAAACTAACCTAGAAAGCAAATAAAATGATCAATGGCTACAAGTATGGATGCACTGGGAATTACACTCAAGTAACGATCCAATGTATTTCACGATTTTATAAATATGAGCGAGTTTATGTTAATTAGCCTCGGGCAATAATTCTATATTAGCTTTTTCCAAAGACTAACAAGACTTCCTATTTGAATTATCCCTAAAACAATTAAGAGATTAAGCACACCCGGATATGGCTGCAAGTAGTTCAATCCTATCCCTAGGTAGAATCTATAAAGTGAGGGTTAGAGCCTCAAGTTCTTGTTAATTAATCTTTTCTAACCCTAAATAATCTTTCCCAAAATTAATTCGAGGTTAATGGGCGAGTCCTAGGGTTAGCTAATCCCTTTGGAAACATTAAGGAACAAGAATAATTAAAGAAACAATAACTCACTTCATAATAAATAAAAATCGTTCAATACATAAACACAACAAGATATTTAATCCATACTTTAAATATGAATATTTCCATAAACAAGATTCAAGTGTTGGAATAAATACTGCACACTTAGATATACAATACAAAGCAAGGAAATGAAGAAATGAACATAAAAGGGTAACAAATTCTCAACCAAAAGCTTCAAATCTTCAAGACCCAAGTGTGTGTGCAAGAACCCTAACTCCAAAACTTGTCTTCTCTAGTCTAGGAACTGAAAAATAAGCCAAAGATGTTTTACAAATAAGCTAGGTCGTGTATTAAATGGTTTGGGGTCAAAATTATAAAATTTCATAACTGCCCAGATTTCTTCCCAGATTTGTCAATCGCGATCGCGAAAAGAGGCATGCGATCGCGAAGAGTTATGCTGTAAAGCATTGCGATCGCAGACCAGATCACGCGTTCGCATAGAGCACTTGGGAGCAGTTGACCAGCCTCTTCTTCGCGTTCACAGATTTTGCCCTACGTTCGCGATGTATTATTTCCTGGCCTTCCGCGATCGCATGTCAATGTTCGCGATCGCGAAGAGCATTATCCGGCAATAGTCATTTTTCCTCAATTTAGCACATTTTGACTTGGTTTCTTCCGTATCTCTTCTAAATCACTTGATACCTGAAATATGCCAATAAACCTCAATAAATGCCTTAGTTTCTCAACAAAATCATCCAAAAGCCTAAGTATCAAGAAGAGATAAGTTGGTGAAATACCAACTTATCAAACCCACAAACTTAAACTATTTCTTGTCCTCAAGCAATTTAAAAACTAAGAACATCCTTAAAACAAATCATCAATTAAGCTCAATGGCATACCAAACATCATTTCAAGTAAAAAAGGTTCAGATTAAACACAATCTAGTGACTTTGATTGGTACCAATAATTAATCTAAAGCATATGAATCACCAACTTCTCACAAATTTCATTTCAATTCAAGTGCTCAAACACCACATTAATCAAAGTGGCAACCAAGTCATGACACTAAAGCTTCAAAATTTGCCTCATTATCACAAACAATTTTCTTTTGTTCATTCTTCCCAATTGGAGATTGGATTAAGTTCACAACTCAAAATTTTCATGTGCCCTCACACTTAAGAGAGAATCCGAACTTATAAATTGTAATTTAAACACATATAGGGTATTAAATGGAAAGAATTAACTCTCACTCTCACAAAGATATTCAAATGTACAAAAGTAGTGCCATAGGCTTGCCTTTCATGTATTTCTCCACTAATGTAGACACACTAGTTCAAAATCAAGTACGACTTAAAGGATTTGTAATGTAGTTTTGGTTAAGGTAGGGCACAATTTGGATAAGAGTGACTCAAAACCTCCCTAAGCACTACAATTTACAACAATTAAAGCACACTTCCTTCAAAAATATTTTCCATCCTTTCTTCACTTTTCATTCCACACTTAATCTTCCCTTTATTCACAACTCCTTATTTTTCCTTCCTTGTTTTCTTCTTTCTTACTCATTATTTTTTTTATTATTACCTTTCACCTTTTAAGCAACTTCCACATCACAACTTTTCCAACCTTCACTCCCAAACTTAAGCTTTTAGCCTATGTTTACACTTTCAAAGTACTTAGGCATGTAGGGTTTCAAAAATAGGTCAATAAAGAACAAAGGGTTAAATCTTGTAACATGGTTGCCAAAGAAAAAGTTTAAATGCTCAAAAGGGGTTGATTAGGAAAAATATGCAAGGGTAGAAAATTTAAGGCACAATCACGGTCCAAGGAGGGCCTAACATCATTTTTTAAACCAAGTTAGTCTAGGATTTTGCCTTGAAGCACATTCCGGGAAAGTTCTAGACTACAAATAATGCAAAAGAACTCATACAAATCTTACCACACATGGCACATGCAAACTCGAGTGACATATAAATCCAAAATCTAATTAACACTAATGAGCCAAAGAAAATCACATATAGCCTAGAAGGCTATTTAATGAATCAAAGAGCCAAAAATAGAACCTAAAAATCACAACAAGGATTATAACTTCAATCATTTTTCATTTTAAAGATCAAAACTTTATATGCTACAGTTTAAATCATGTTGGTACCACACAAGCCACACATTGGTTTGTGGACAAAAGATCACACCCAATAACTAATTTATTCACTACTAGCTATTAAATTAAATAGAAAAAAATATTTACCTAAAAAAAAGGAAAGAACTAAACAATATTAATCCCTTAAGAAAGTTGTCACGCCATCCATCATAGGAAAAAGTCATCCGGTTCAATACAAATTAATTCCTTGGAAAAGAACCGCGGTATAAAGAAAAACCAAGGAGTTTCATTAATACTACTATGAAAAATAAAAACTAACAAGAAAATGCTAATGCTAACATGCTAGAATTAAACTACAAAATATTACTAATAAACTACAAATGTCAACCAATCTACACAAGTTCGCAAAAAATGATCATGCTCCACATACATCCATCATATATGAGCCACCCCAACCTAAAGTATTGCATTTTCCCCAATGCAACTAAACAAAACAAGCTAAAATGAAAGAGGTGCTCCCTGAATGGTATCATTTCGAGCTGGAGGTACTGGGAACTGAGATCTCCAAGTCATCCTCGTTGTCGTCATCTGATCCACAAAACTTCCTCAAGGTGTACATATTTGTCAAGAACTTGCTTCTCTTATTTTCATGTTCTCTTTGCTTTCGCTGTCTCCGCTCAATCTTACCCAATATGGCTTTAATGGCCTGCTGCTCCTTAGCAAGATCTGACAAAGTTGGACCCTTTCCTTGGCCAGCTGGACCTGCAGATGTGCTTTCTCCAGACGGTCTATAAGGGAGACCAGCTATAAGCTGGCGGACCTGTGTCTCCATGTCATAGACATGGCGATAGATATACCTGAGTGTGAGAGGTCCCTGATCAAGTGGTACAATAGAAGTACAAGGCCATGTGGCATCTGTGGCAGAATCAAGTATCTTAGTGATGGTGTTAGGAAACTGGCCAAATGAGGAAGATGTTATCTCAATCTTTCTTCGGGCGGCATGCCCGGAAGATCAGCTGGAAATACATTTGGAAAATCCCTCACTACTGGGACTGACTCAACTGTTGGGGTATCAATACTAACATCTCTCACATAAGCTAGATACGCGTCACACCCCTTCTCAGCCATTCATTGAGCTATACGAAATGAAATAACTTTGCTGGGAGTATACTTTAAGGTACCTCTCCGTTCTAATTGCGGTAATCCTAGCATAACCAACGTCACGAATTTGGCGTGACAATCAAGCATAGCATAATAGGGCGACAACAAGTCCATGCCCAAAATAATATCAAAGTCTATTATGCTGAGCTATAATAAATCGACTCTGGTCTCAAAACCACTAAGAATAACCAAACACGACTGATACATACGGTCAACAACAATAGAATCTCCCACAGGTGTAGACACAAAAATAACAGAACTCAAAGAATCACGGCCTACGCCCAAATATGGATACTGACACATAGGAATAAGTGGAGCCTGGGTCAAATAAAATCGATGCATCTCTATGACAGACCGGAACAATACCTGTAATGATAAAGTCGAAAGAAACTGGCTCTGTACGATCAAGAAGAGCATAATATCTGGCCTGACCTCCCCCTCTAGGGCGACCTCGACCTACCTGACCTCCACCTCGAGCTGGCTGAGCAGGTGGGGCGGTAGCTGGTACTTTAATCATAGCCTAAGGACCCGGTGGAGCACTATGTGACTAAGAAGTCTATGGAGGTGCACCCCTCCTAAGTCTGGGCAATCCCTCACCATATGGAGAGTGTTGCCACACTCAAAACAAGCACTCGTAGATCGTGACTGCTGTGACTGGCTCGGGCCAGGTCGGCTGGACTGACCGCCAAAAGCAATCCGTGCAGGAGGTACACTAGATACTGGCGGTGCATATGTCACGACCCAGAATTTCTACCGTCGGGACCGTGATGGCGCTTAACATTTCACTTGCTAGACAAGCCAACACTAGAGAATCATCATACCAAATTCTTATACATTTCAGTAAATAACAATAGCTAAGCTATAACGCGTTAAAATAAGTGCGAAAATTTATAACAACCTCAATATATACACTACTACCCGTATCTGGAGTCACAATCCACGAACTTCTAAGATTTTACTACAAGTAAATGTCTGAAAAGAAATACAACTATTTTTGAAAGGAAAGAAACAGTAAAGTGCAATGTCTAGAAAAGGGACTCCAAGGTTCGCGGACGCCGGCATATCTACCTTGGGTCTCCTGTCGTATGAATCCAGCAACTAACCTCACGATCAGCCTGGACCAATACCAAAATATGCACAAAAAGTGCAGAGTGCAGACGAAGTAGTGACGAGACTACAACGAGTCACTCACTCTACAGTATGTACGTAGTATATATGATAAAAATAACAAAAAGAAGACATGATAGAATAAAGAAGTAATTTGCAAGAAATAACAACAACTCTCAGATATAAGTCAACATCGTTCAGAAATTACCAATCCTTAAGTGAAATGGAGAATACCGTAAGGCTAACACAGCTTAGGGAAACATAAACACATGGGTTGTTGCGGCGCGCAACCCAATCCCACCGTACATCTCATATTCCTCCCTTATTTCCTCATAATAGCATAAACAACAGTGAATATAAATAAAAGTGTTGCGATGTGCAACTCGATCCCACCATATCACAATAAACACAATCATAGTTCACCCTTATGCTACCAAACAATCCACTCTTATTATACATGTTGCGGTGTGCAACCCGATCCCACCGTACAATATTGATTCACCCTTATTCCTCCTCATATATCACCCTTATTCCACCTGTTGCGGCGTGTAACCCGATCCCACCATATCAATATCAAGTGCTTAGTATACACAATAAATTCATAATTCAAATAACGGAAACCCTTCACAATACTTAAACACCAAACCGAAACAAATAGGAAACTTGCACGTCATGAAAGTTCACATAATTCTACACAGCGAGACCAATTCAGAATATACAATGAAAATGTACCGATAAACCAGCGTAAGCAAATAATAAGAGATAATGAAACTATGGAAAGAACAATATCATGAACAAGAGGAAATAATGTCTAACAAGTAACAATTAGGCATGGGAACACAATTAGAGCATGTAACAATTAAGACAGGGAAAGAGATATTATGAGAAAAACGGGAAAAAATAGGGAAAACAGATAAATTGGCGGCACATAAGTACTCGTCACCTCACATATACGCCGCTCACATGAATTTCACATAGCAAATAGTCTGAGGGTCCCTAATTCCCTCAAGTCAAAGTTAGACACAACACTTACCTCGCTCCAAAGACCACTCAAGGCTCAACCACAACTTTGCCTTTCAAACAAGCCTCTAAACCAACAATATCTAATAATTTACCAACCAAACGATTCAAAATAAGCCTTAGGAATTACCCACGATTGCAAAAGATCAATTTAGGTCATTATTGAAAAAGTTAATAAAATTTAACTCCTGGGCCCGCTTGGTCCAAACCCGATTACGCATTCACTCCCGAGCCCGGTTACGTAATTTGTTTTGGAATCCGACCCCAATTTGAAGTCTAAATCCAAATTCCTCAAAACCCCCTAACTCTACCCAAACCCCAAAATTTCCACCATGAAAACACTAGGATTTAGGTTTAAAATTTGTGAAATGTAATGAAAGATTGAAAGAAAATGGGTTAGAATCACTTACCACTAATTTGGGGAAGAAAGAGTCTCGCCCATAGGGTTTTCTTGTTTTGCAAATTTGAAGAATGAGTGAAAATCCTGTTTTTCTAATTATTGAACAACTATTAGCATCACATTTGCGACCCGAGGTTCGGAAATGCAAGCCCTGCAAATGCAAGCCCTGCAAATTCAAGCCCTTCGCAAATGCAAGTCTCGCATTTGCGAGCCAGATCTCGCAAATGCGAAATCTGTAGGTCTGATGCACCAACTATGATTTTCTAAGTTCAATTCACTCGGTAGCCTATCTGAAACTCACCCGAGCCCTCGGGGTTCCAAAACAAACATGCACATAAGTCCTAAAACATCATACAAACTCGCTCACGCGATCAAATCGCCAAAATAACACCTAGAACTACGAATCGAACACCAAATCAAATGAAATTTTCAAGAAAATTTAAAACTTTTATTTTCATAACCGAACATCCGAATCACGTCAAATCAACTCCGTTTCTCACCAAATTTGACAGACAAGTCATAAATATAATAATGGACCTGTACCGGGATCCGGAACCAAAATATGGACCCGGTATCAACAAGACCAAACATCAGTCAATTCTTATAATCATTAAACTTTCAAGCTTTTAATTTTTCATCAAAATTCCATATCCCGAGCTAGGGACCTCGGAATTCGATTTTGGGCATACGGACCTACAGGGACCGTCAAAATATGAATTTGGGTCCGTTTACTCAAAATGTTGACCGAAGTCAACTCAAATTAACTTTTAAGGCAAAAATTCTTATTTTTTTATAAAGTTTTTAACATAAAAGCTTTCCGGAAAGACGCCCGGACTGTGCACACAAATCGAGGAAGGCTAAAACATGATTTTTATGGCTTTAGATCACAAAATTACGTTTCAAAATATAAGATGACCTATCGGGTCATCACATTCTTCACCTCTAAAACAACCGTTTGCCTTCGAACGGATATATAAAAGTATATAAGCTGATGAAAATGTGTGGATATCTACTCCGTATGTCCGACTCGGACTCCCAAATAGCTGCCTCGACTGGTTGACCTCTCCACTACCCTTGAACTGAAGGATAGCTCTTTGATATCAACTGGCGAACCTGCAGGACTAGAATAGCCACCGGCTCCTCCTCATAAGTCAAATCCTTGTCCAACTGGACAGAGCTGAAACCTAATACATGGGAGGGATCGCCGTGATACTTCCGGAGCATGGACACATGGAACACCAGATGAACTACCGATAACCTCGATGGCAATGCAAGACTGTAAGCCATCTCTCCCACTATCTCCAAAATCTCAAAGGGCCCAATATACCTATGGCTCAACTTGCCATTCTTTCTGAACCTCATGACACCCTTTATGGGTGATACCCGGAGCAATACTCTCTCCCCGACTATGAATGCAACATCACGAACTCTACGGTTGGTATAACTCTTCTGCCTGGACTGAGCTGTGCGAAGTCGATCCTGAATAATCTTGACCTTATCCAAGGCATCCTGTACTAGGTCTGTACCCTACAATCAGGCCTCCCCTAGCTCGAATCACCCAACTGGCGACCGACACCGCCTACCGTATAATGCCTAATAGGGAGCCATCTGAATGCTCGAATGGTAGCTATTGTTGTAGGCGAACTCAGTAAGGGGAAATAACTGATCCCATGATCCTCCGAAGTCTATAACACATGTGCGGAGCATATCCTCCAATATCTTTATAGTTGCAATAGGATTGTCCATCCGTCTGGGGATGCGACGCTATGCTCAACTCAACTCGCGTGCCCAACTCACGCTGTACTGCCCTCCAGAAGTGCGAGGTGAACTGCGTACCTCGATCAAAAATGATAGACAAGGGCACACCGTGGAGACGGACGATCTCGCGGATGTAAATCTCTGCCAACCGCTCTGAAGAATAGGTAACTGCCATATGAATGAAATGCGCTGACTTAGTCAGCCTGTTCACAATGAACCAATCGACATCGAACTTCCTCTAAGTCTAAGGGGGTCCATCAATAAAATATATAGTGATAAGCTCCCACTTCCACTTCCACTCAAGAATCTCTATCTTCTGAAGTAAACCACTATGTCTCTAATGCTCGTACTTTAGTTGTTGACAATTTAGACACCGAGCTACATATGCAACTATATCCTTTTTCATCCTCCTCCACCAATAATGCTGCCACAAGTCCTGATACATCTTGGTGGCGCCCGGATGAATAGAATACCGGGAACTGTGCGCCTCTTCTAGAATCAACTCACGAAGTCCATCTATATTAGGTACACAAACACGACCATACATCCTCAAAACTCTATCATCTCTAACCGTAACTTGCTTGTCATCACCGTTCCGCACCATGTTCCTAAGGACAAGAAAATGAGGGTCGTCATACTGTCGCTCCCTGATGTGCTCAAATAACGAAGACCGAACGACTATACAAGCTAGAACACGACTGGGCTCAGAAATATCCAACGTCACAAACTGATTTGCCAAAGCCTGAATATCTAATGCAAGCGGTCTCTCACCGACTAGAATATACGCAAGGCTACCCGTACTCACCGATTTCCTACTTATGGCATCGACCACCACATTTGCCTTCCTGGGATAATACAAGATGATGATATCATAATCTTTCAATAGATCTAACCACCTCCTCTACCAAAAAATTGAACTCATTTTGTTTGAACAAGTACTGTAAACTCCGATGATTCATGGAAACATCACACGACACACCGTAAAGATAGTGCCACCAAATCTTCAGCGCATGAGTAACAGCTGCCAACTCTAACTCATGGACAATGTAATTCTTCTCGTGAACCTTCAACTGCAGCGACGTATATGCAATCACCCTGCCTTCCTTCATCAATACTGCACCGAGCCCAACACTGGATGCATCACAATATACCGTATAAGATCTTGAACCTGTGGGCAACACCAACACCAACGCTGTAGTCAAAGTAGTCTTGAGCTTCTAAAGGATCACCTCACACTCGTCTGACCAACTGAATGGGGCACCCTTCTAGGTCAACCTGTCAACAGGGCTACTATAGATGAAAACCCCTCCACAAATTGACGGTAATAGCCCGCCAAACCCAAGAAACTCCTGATCTCCATAGCTGAAGTGGGTCTAGGTCAGTTCTGAACTGCCTCAATATTTTTAGGATCCATCTGAATGCTCTCTGCCGATACAACGTGCCCCAAGAAAGTGACTGAGCTCAACCAAAACTCGCATTTTGAAAACTTAGTATATAACTGGATGTCTCTTAGATTCTGAAGAATGACCAGAAGATGTTGCTCATGCTCCTCTCGACTATGGGAGTAGATCAAGATATCATCAATAAACACAATCATAAAGGAATCCATATAAGGCTTGAACACTCGGTTCATCAAATACATAAATGCTATTGGGGCATTGGTCAACCCAAAGGACATCACTAGAAACTCATAATGCCCGTACCAAGTCTGAAAAGCTATCTTGGGGACATCAGATGCCCTAATCCTCAACTGTTGGTAGCCAGATCTCAAATCAATCTTCAAAAACACCTTGGTACCCTGCAGCTGATAAAATAAATCATCAATCCTCGGCAATGGATACTTGTTCTTGATGGTGACTTTGTTCAACTGGCGATAATCTATACACATTCTCATTTATCCATCTTTCTTCTTCACAAACAATACAAATGCACCCAGGGCGAGACACTAGGTCTAATGAAGCCCTTATCAAGCAAATCTTGCAATTGTTTCTTTAATTCTTTCAACTCTGGCGGGGCCATACAGTATGGCAGAATGGAAATGGGCTGAGTGCCCAGAGCCAAATCAATACAAAAATCAATATCCCTGTCGGTTGGCATCCCCGGCAGGTCTGCAGGAAACACATATGGAAACTCACAAACAACGGGTAATGAATCCATGGAAGGAAACTCCGTACTAGAATCACGGACATAAGCCAAATAAGCTAGACACCCCTTCTCGACCATACGCCGAGCCTTCATATAAGAGACAACCCTACTGGTAGAATGGCCAGGAGACCCCCTCCACTCTAATCGAGGTAACCCCGGCAAGGCTAAGGTTACCATCTTAGCGTGATAATCCAATATAGCATGATAAGATAATGGCCAATCCATACCCAAAATGACATCAAAATCAACCATATCGAGAAATAGAAGATCTACACTAGTCTCTAGACTCCCAATGGTGACTACACAAGAACGATAAATACGACCAACAACAATAGAATCCCATATAAGTGTGGACACATACACATGAGCACTCAAGGTATCACGAGGCACAATCAAATATGAAGCAAAATAGGATGACATATAAGAGCAAGTAGAACCCGGATCAAATAGAACTGAAGCATCTCTACTGCAATAGTACCTGTGCTAACAACGTTAGATGACTCAGCCTCTGGCCTGGATGGAAAAGCATAACACAGAGGCTGGGCCCCACCACCCTAAACTACGTCCTAGGTACAACCTCTAGCTGGTTGGCCTCCACCTTTAACGACCTAACCACCACCTCTAACAGTCTGGCCTATACCTGTGGCTGTCTGACCCCTGCCCCTGACCGGCTGAGCAGGTGGTGCAACAATTAGTATCGGAACCATGGCACGAGAACCCTGATGCTGTGGCGGGACGCCCAATAATCTCGGACAGGTCCTCTTGATATGCTCATAACCACCACACTCGAAACATCCATCCTAGTACTGTGGTGGTGGAAACTGACACTGACCCGGACGAGCCGGATGACCACGGTAGTAACTCTGAATAAGAGGTGCACTAGTAGGAGTTGATGGTGCACTATAGGTTGGCTGTCCAGAAT
This sequence comes from Nicotiana tomentosiformis, assembly GCF_000390325.3. NCBI lineage: Eukaryota > Viridiplantae > Streptophyta > Magnoliopsida > Solanales > Solanaceae > Nicotiana > Nicotiana tomentosiformis. The sequence goes on from NC_090817.1 coordinate 121,366, forward strand.
GAGGCACATAAGGACCACGACTCCCTGAAGTACTGTGGGATGCCTGAAGCACTGAATGAAATGGCTTGGGAGGATAGATCCTACCAAAAGTACCCCTACCCCCCAGATGAGGTATCGATGAACCCACCAGAATGACGAGGTCTCTTGTTAGACCCCTGACCTCTCTGTGCAAGAACCATCTCGACTCGCCTGGCGATATTGACAGCCGCCTGAAAAGAAATCTCACTCCCAATATGCTTAGTCATCTGCAATCTGATAGGCTGAGCAAGTCCGTCAATAAGCATCCCCACCCTCTCTCTCTCTCTCTCTCTCGGTGGGAAGCATAAGAAGAGCATGACTAGCCAAATCCACAAAATGAGTCTCATAATGAGTAACAATCATGCTGCCCTGCTGGACACGTTCGAACTGACGACGATGCTCCTCTCTCAATGTGATAGGCATAAACTTCTCTAGGAAAAGTTGAGAGAACTGGTCCCAAGTAAAAACAGGCAACCTAGCTGGTCTGGTCAACAAATAATCTCTCCACCATTTCTTGGTGGAACAAGTCATCTGAAATGCATCAAAGTCAACCCCATTGGTCTCCAACATACCCATGATCCATAGCACCTCATGACAGCTGTCAAGATACTCTTGGGAATCCTCTGAAGTAGCACCACTGAAGTGAACTGGGAAGAGCTTGGTAAACCTGTAAAATCTCCACAAAGCCTCAGAAGACATAGCTGACCTATCACCGATCTGTGCCGCAATAACCGACTGAACTACTCCGATTGGATGAGCTGCTGGAGTCAGATACTGGGGAGCCGTATGCTCCGGAGTGTGAGTAGCAGGAGTCTGGGCTCCTCCTCCAACCTGAGAGACGACTGATGCCATGGGAAATGCGCCTGTCTAGACCACACTTTCCATAAGGCCCACCAAACGGACCAAAGCATCCTGAAACACTAGGGTGGCAATGAACCCCTCCGGAACATGAGTTGGCCCATCAGGAACTATGGCTGTCCAACGGGATGGGACGTCCTGTCCCGTCCCGGTCCCGTCCCGTCCCACTTAATTTTAAATGGGATGGCCCCATGTTAAACGGGACACGGGATGGGATGGCCATTTCGTCCCGTTTATCCCGTCCCACTTCGTCCCGTCCCGTCCCGCGTCCCTTTTTTTTTAATAATTATAGCCGTTGGGCAACTACTATAATTGTAAAAATAGCCGTTCCCAACGGCCAAAAACGGCCATATTTGGCTCTCACTCCCACCAAAACACCCCCTACCCCTAAACTTTAATATAATCCCTAAATTTATTAAATTACACTTTGGCCCTATTTTCTACTATAAATACCCCAATCCTTCTTCATTTCTTCCCACAAAAATAAATTATTCTCTCTCAAATCCCTTTCATTCTATCTATATTATTCTCTCAATTTTCTCGCAATCAAGTGATAAGTTTCAAGTATTTGGACAAATATTTGGAGTAACTTTCAAGCTTCAAATTAATTTATCAAGTATTTGGAGCAATAGTTTGGGCAATTTCTTCAAGTTTCAATATTTAATCACGGTGCACTCGTTCCATCTCCTAATTTTAATTCATATTTTTTGCGCATTGTTTTAGTGCTTAATTTTTGTGTTTACTTTACGTGTTCTATTTTCGTATTTCATTTGTGTTTTTAATTTTTGTGTTAACTTTTTAAATTTAATTTCGTATTTAAATTATGGCACCTAAAAATGTATTTGGCGTATTTAAAAAAAAACTAGTAAAAAAAGTAGTAAAGGTAAAAGTAGTAGTAATCCTAATCCTAGTCCTAATCCTAGCCCTTCTCCTATAATTAGAAAACATATAGATGAAATGACTCATGTTGATGAAACTTCATTTTCCCAACCCCCCGCATGTTATAATATTAATTTCGGAGAACAACTAGATCATGAAACTTTACAAAGACAATTTGACAAGGATATTTTTATTGAGGACAACGAAAATGAGGATGAAGAAAATGAGGAAGAAGAATTAGATGAAACATCCACTAGTCCCGCAACACAAGCTCCAACTCAGAGTCAAATCTCGATCTGGAGCTTTACCCCCTGTACCTCCTGTAAGGGGTAAGCCTAAGGGTGAACGTCCCAAAACATCACTTGTATGGAATTTTTTTAAAATTATAAAGTCAATAAACGTGCTACATGTGAAATATGTAAGCAACGATTTGTGCACACCAATAGTGGTGGGACGGGGGGTTTATCTAGGCATTTAGGTAGGGACCACAAAGCTTTATGGATACAAGTTAAAATATAAGCCGGGCAAATACTGGATCCTAGCACTGGTACTAGCACTCCTAGTATATCTGGCGGGGGTTCTAATTTTTTACAACAACAACTTGACCCTGCTTCTGGTACGATTTTACGCCCATATAACAAAGATAAAGATTGTGCGAACTTAGCAAAAATGGTAGCTGTATGTGGCTTACCTTTTACTTTTCCTTCTCACCCTGCTTTTGTTCATTATATACAAGAAACTTATAATCCTTCTTTTCAAGGTTTTCCTAAGACTACAGTTAGAAATGATGTTTTTAAATTTCAAACCGAAATATCTTCAGTATATTCGTTGTGTATTTTTTCACTTAGATTGTAAAGTGTCTATCACATCTGATATAGGTCGTAGTCCTAATGGTTGTGATTATTTAACTGTTACATGTCATTGGGTTGATCATCACTTGAACATGCAAAAACGTATTATTGGTTATAAATTTGTTGATTCAAAACACACTGGAGCATATATTGCAACTACTGTTCTACAAATACTTGATTTTTATGGACTCATTGATAAAGTTTTAACTATCACCTTAGATAATGCTTCTGCTAACACAACTAGCTTAAGAACTAGATTTTGTCCAATTAATCCGGCAATTTTTCATGTTAGATGTGCATACCATATTTTTAACTTGGTTGTAAAAGATGGTATTAATTTATTTTCTGATTCTTGTAGTAAAGTACAACATGCTTGCAGCTATATTTTCGGGCTAATAAAGCGAGTAGAATTCGTGAATTTGCTCAACAATGTGCTAGTGCTAACCTTCCATATAGAAAAGTTCCCAAAGATGTTTGTACTGGGTGAAATTATACTTATGAAATGCTTAAAGTTGCTTATGATTATCGGGTGCCTATACAAAAGGTATTTAATATGCATAATGATATCCCCGCTGATCAAATTGTTGATTCTGATTGGGATAAGATCAAAGAGCTTACTAAATTTTTAGAAAAATTTTATTATGCTACAAAACAATTTTCTGGTATATATTATCCTACTATTACACAAATATTATGGTATATTTGTGGAATTTCTGTTGTATTTGGTAAGTATAAAACTAATCCAACTTATGCACCGACCATTAATGAAATGATTACAAAATTTAAAAAGTATTTTTTCCCTAATCCCCAAGTTTATTTAATTTCTACTATACTTAACCCATCTTTAAAATTAAGAGGTGCAAATGGACTTGTTCGTAAAATTTATGAGAATTTAGCAATTCAAGAAAATGAACAACCATCTCTCGAAGAATGCCAAGCAAATATATATTCTTATGTTAGATCAATGTTTGATAAATATAAATCTATGGAAACAACATGTGGTGAAACTGCTCCTTCTACTTCTAAGTCTAGAGTAGAAGTTCTATGGGAAGATATGGATGATATAACATGTTTTGATTCCTCTATTGATGATGAACTTGATTCTTATCTTAATCAAGGATTGGAAAGTATTAAAGACGAAGAAGACAACGAACAACTTTTGGCATGGTGGAGGGAGCGTGGCAAGACTTTTTCAATACTTTCCATAATGACCCGAGATATCCTTGCTATTCAAGCATCATCAGTAGCATCGGAGAGTGCTTTTAGCGCGGCAAGATTTCAAATCGGAGATCATAGACATTCATTAGTGGAGGACAGCTTAGAGATTTCCGTATTATTCAGAGATTTGATTAATTCATAAAGAAGAAATCTTGGTTTTGAAATTTTAACCACTAGGGAAGAAGAAGAATACAATGAGATACTTAGAACTAGGAGCGATGACGACATGGAACTCATGGAACATCAATCAACATTGCCAATTCCAGAACAATGTCCGAGAGAAATTATAGATAAGTTACAACGAAGTTATATAGGAGCTTACAAATATTAGTATGATAATTTTTTATTGGCTACTAAGAGGCCTAGTTCAAAGTTCATACATAACCCTTCCTAGAAGGTGGCTGCATAGATTAAGTGCTCTTCAAAAGAATTATATTTGTACGTGAGATTTGAAAGTTCTATTAATAAAATAAAAGGCTTTAAGCGTTGAATTTATTTTATGAATTCTCTTACACTCTTACTTAGTTACTTAATGGATTGAAATTATATTAAATAAATTATAACTCTATTATATATTTATAATTGCTAGAATATTTTATTACAAGTCTTTTGTTTTAATATTTTATATTTCTTTACTTAGTTTCCTAATTTTTTAAAAATTTTAAATTTATTGAATAAGTCAAAAAACTAGATGTTGCAAACTTTAAAAACTTAGTCATTGCCAAAAGAATATCCGTTGTGAAACTCAATGCTTAAATAATTTTTTTAAAAATGGCACTTAAGGCCCGCGAACCCGTCTCGTCCCGTCCCGTTTGTTAGCGGGACGAGATGGCCCTACCGATTCGTCCCATTTCGTCCCGTTCCGCCACCGTCCTGGCTAAATGGAGTCCCATCCCGTCCGTTGGACATCCATAGCAGGAACAGTTTGGGCAGGAACCTCCTCGTCAAACTCTACCTGAGGCTCCGCGGCTGGCGTTGTTGCTCGGGCTCTAGGCTGAGCCCTGCCCCTGCCTCGACCCCTGACACGACCTCGACCTCTGCCCCTCGTAGGAGCTTCCACTAGGAGCTTTGGCTGCTGCTCAGCTGAAGATGTGGTATGCGTTCTCGCCATCTGCGAAAGAACATAATAGAAGGGTTCAATAAGTATTCAAAAAACAAACTTGCACGACAGAGAAGAATATAAGTGAAATTTGTTCCTAAACTTCAGACATTGCCTCTGGGAGATAAGTACAGAAGTCTCCGTACCGATCCCCAGACTCTACTAAGCTCGCTCGTGAATTGTGAGACATAGGCAACCTAGTGCTCTGATATCAACATGTCACGACCCAAAATTCCCACCGCCGGGACAGTGATAGCGCCTGATATTTCACTTGCTAGGCAAGCCAACATTAGAGAATCATCAAGCCAAATTCTTATACATTTCAGTAAATAGCATTATCTAAGCTACAACGAGTTAAAATGAGTGCGAAAATTTATAACAATCTCAATATATACACTACTACCCGGATTTGGAGTCTCAATTCACGAACTTCTAAGATTTTACTATAAGTAAATGTTTAAAAGAAATACAACTGTTTTTGAAAGGAAAAAAATAGTAAAGTGCAATGTCTAGAAGGGGACTCGAGGGTCTGCGGACGCCGACAGATCTACATTGGGTCTCCAGTCGGATGAATCCAGCTTCTAACCTCACGATCAGCCCGGACCAGCACCAAAATCTGCACAAGAAGTGCAGAGTGCAGTATCAGTACAATTGACCCCATGTACTAGTAAGTGCCGAGCCTAACCTCGACAAAGTAGTGATAGGGCTACGACGGGTCACTCACTCTAGAACGTGTACGCAATATATATGATAAAAACAACAAAAGGAAGACATGATAGAATAAAGCAGTAATTTGCAAGAAATAACAACTCTCGGAAATAAGTCAACAACGTTCAGAAATTACCAATCCTTAAGTGAAATGGAAAATACCATAAGGCTAACACATCTTAGGGAAACATAAACACATAGACTGTTGCGGCGCGCAACCCGATCCCACCGTACATCTCATATTCTTTCCTTATTTCCTCATAATAGCATAAACAACAATGAATATAAATAAAAGTGTTGCGGCGTGCAACCCGATCCCACCATATCACAATAAACACAATCATAGTTCACCCTTATGCCACCAAACAATTCACACTTATTACATCTGTTGCGGCGTGCAATCCGATCCCACCGTACAATATCGATTCACCCTTATTCCACCTCAATATATTACCCTTATTCCACTTGTTGCGGTGTGCAACCCGATCCCACCGTATAAACATCAAGTGCTCAGTATACACAACAAATTCACAATTCAAATCACGAAAACCCTTCACAATACTTAAACATTAAACCGAAACAAATAGGAAACTTGTACGTCATGAACGTTCACATAAGTAATACTACATAGTGAGACCAATTCAGAATATACAACGAAAAGGTACCGATAAACCAGCGTAAGCAAAAAATAATAGATAATGAAACTATGGAAAGAACAATATCATGAACATGAGGAAACAATGTCTAACAAGTAGCAATTAGGCAAGGGAACACAATTAGAGCATGTAACAATTAAGACAGGGAAAGAGATATTATGAGAAAAACGGGAAAACAATAGGGAAACCAGATAAATTAGCGGCGCATAAGTATTCGTCAGCTCACATATATGCCGCTCACATGAATTTCATATAGCAAATAGTCCGAGGGTCCCTAAATTACTCAAGTCAAAGTTAGACACAACACTTACCTCGCTCCACAGACCACTCAAGGCTCAACTACAACTTTGCCTTTCTAACAAGCCTCTAAACCAACAATATCTAGCAATTTACCAACCAAACGATTCAAAATAAGCCTTAGGAATCACCCACGATTGCAAAAGATTCAATTTAGGTCATTATTGAAAAAGTCAACTCCCGGGCCCGCTTGGTCCCAACCTGATATTCGGAGCAAAACCCGATTACCCATTCACCCCCGAGCCCGGTTACGTAATTTGATTCCTATCTCTACCCAAACTCCCAAATTTCCACAATGAAAACACTAGATTTTAGGTTAAAAACTTGTGAAATGTAATGAAAGATTGAAAGAAAATGGGTTAGAATCACTTACCACTGATTTGGGGAAGAAGGAGTCAAAAATCGCCCCTAGGGTTTTCTTGTTTTGCAAATTTGAAGAATGAGTGAAAATTCCGTTTATCTAATTATTGAATAGCTGATGGCATCGCATTTGCGACATGGGGTTCGCAAATGCGATAATTTCTTCGCAAATGCGAAACTGCCCTAGGCGTGGTGTCATCGCAAATGCGAACAAGTGTTCGCAGATGCATATAAGAGAGGATCGCAAATGCGATCAAAACTTTCCAAATGCGAAGGTCCACCCCCAGCCCACTGCTCGCAAATGCGAGGCTCACATTTGTGAGCTAAATCTCGCAAATGCGAAATCTGCAGGTCTGATGCACCATCTATGATTTTCTAAGTTCAATTCATTCCGTAGCCTATCCGAAACTTACCCGAGCCTTCGGGGTTTCAAACCAAACATGCACACAAGTCCTAAAACATCATACGAACTCGCTTGCGTGATCAAATCGCCAAAATAACACATAAAACTACGAATTGAACACCAAATCAAATGAAATTTTCAAGAAAATTTTAAAACTTCTATTTTCACAACCGAACGTCTGAATCACATCAAATCAACTCTGATTCTCACCAAATTCGACATACAAGTCATAAATATAATAATAGACCTTTACCGAGCTCCGAAACCAAAATACGGATCCGGTATCAACAAGACCAAACATCAGTCAATTCTTGAAATCATTAAACTTTCAAGCTTTTAATTTTTCATCATTCCATATCTCGAGCTAGGGACCTCAAAATTCGATTACGGGCATACACCCAAGTCCCAAAGTACGATATGGACCACCGGGACCGTCAAAATATGGATTCATGCCTATTTACTCAATACGTTGACCAAGTGAACTCAAATTATTTTTTAAGGCAAAAATTCTTATTTTATTTATCCGTATTTAACATAAAAGCTTTCCGAAAAGATGGCCGGACTATGCACGTAATTCGAGGAAGGCTAAAACATGATTTTTAAGGTTTCGGATCACAGAATTAGGTTTCAAAACAAGAGATGACATATTGGGTCATCACAACGTAATAAGGCTCATGGGGCCTAGAAGGGGCCAGAATACCACTGGCAGCTGGAAGAGCTGAATGAACGGGGTGACTCACATAACCCGTACCATGGCAAACTGCAACTGGGGCACGAGTACCACTATAAGTGCCAGACTCTCGAGACCTCTTGGCCTCCCCCTCCTCTCTCTCCCGAGCAAGCATACCCTCCAATCTCCTAGCAATACTCACAACTTGCTGGTAAGAAATATTCACCTCTAACTCCCGGGCCATGTTAACCCTCATACTGGGGTGGAGTCCCTCAATAAACCGACGAACCCTCTCTCGAACTGTGGAAACCAAGGATGGTGCATGTTTGGCCAAACCACTGAAGCGAACTGCATACTCTGACATAGTCATAACACCCTAGCGCAACTTCTCAAACTCCGCGTGCCATGTGTCTCTGAGACTCTAAGGGACATACTCCTTCAACAAACATATCTGAGAACGAAGTCCATATAAGTGAAGCTGCCTCAACCGGACTACCCAACTCATAAGCACACCACCATTGGTAGGCTGAGCCTCTAAGCTGGAATGTAGTAAAAAAAGCCCTATTCGACTCCGCTACGCCCATAGTACGAAGAATACGGTGACACTCCTCCAGAAAACCCTGGGCATCCTCCGACGCCAATCCGTTGAAGGTAGGAGGGTGGTACTTTTTGTACCTCTCAAGTTTGAGCTGCTCCGCCTCAAAAACTATTGCTGCGACCTCGGGTTGAGCTGGAGCTACCTGCAACATTGGTATAATCTCTGGAACGTGGTCGACCTGAATGTGCTGCTCTAGAGTACCGACGATGGGAGTTTGTGCTCCTCCCCCTGCCTGAGATGTGGCAGGAGCAAGTCGAATCAATCCAGCCTGAGCCAAGGTGCTGAACATGCTGAGAAACTTGGCTAGAGTCTCTTGGAGCGCTGGTGCACCAACAGGTATCGCAAGTGTCTGCCCTCCAACTAGAGCTCCTCAGTAGCAGCTCGTGCAAGTGCTCTGGCTGCACCGCATGGATGTCCTCGACCTCTACCCCGACCCGACCTCTCATGGCTCTAGCATGGGGTGCGGGTGCCTGGTCATTAAATCTGCATGTACGTGTCCTCACTATCTGTGAGAATAGAATATAAAAGTTTAGAATTTCGAAGTAAACAATTTCGCACGATAATGAATCAAAGAAGTAAAATTTTTCCTAACAATTCCATAGCCACCCGAAGATAAATACAAATGTCTCTTTACTGATACGTGGGACTCTACTAAACTTGCTTGTGACTTATGACACCTATTAACCTAGAGCTCTGATACCAACTTGTCACAACCCAATTCTTCCTCCGTAAGACGTCATGACGGCACCTAATCTCTACGACTAGGTAAGCCTAACAAAATACAAAAATAACAAAAATGGAGGGAAAACTTATCAACTAACTGCAATAGATAACTAGATAACTGATAACAATGCCGCTCGACATGTACAATAACCAACACTCTAGTAATACACGGTATTCCCAAAAGCCAGAACATCGTACGAACGTTAAATGACATAGGAGAGAATAAAGGGGGACTCCGAGGTCTGCGGACGCGGCATATGTACCTTGAAGTCTCCATACAACAACAATCACTCTCAGCTAATAACATGACTGATAATAAGTACTTGGATCTGCACACAAAACATGTACAGAAGAGTAACATGAGTACACCACAACAGTCCCCAGTAAGTGCCAAGCCTAACTCCGGTAGAGTAGTGACGAGGTTAGGTACCGTCGTGAAGTCTCAGCAAGAGACTGAAATCTAACAATAGGAAAACACAGCGAAATAACAATACAACACACAAGGATAAGCAGTAGGGAATCTCCCGAGATACCATCTCATAGTCCCAAAATAAATATGCAGGGAGAACTCCCTAGGTACCGCCTCGTAGTCTCAAAAGTAAATATATATGGAGAACTCCCGAGGTACCGCCTCGTAGTCTCAAAAGAAAATGTGCAGGGAGAACTCCCGAGATACCGCCTCGTAGTCTCAAAAGTAAATGTGCAGGGAGAACTTCCGAGAACTGCCTCGTAGTCTCAAAAGTAAATGTGAAGGGAGAACTCTCGAGGAACCGCCCCGTAGTCTCAAAAGTAAACACACAGCTCAAACTGATAAATACCATAGTTAAAAGCAAGAATTATATAGTTAAGGCTGATAAATAGCAAGGTAAAGTAGGAAATCAACTAGGTATGCTGGACAGAGTACAAATAAGCAATTAACGAACGTAGACATGCGATATTAGACTAAATAGGATAACAACACATATTGGTATAACTCAATTAAGAATGAAAACATGTTACTACTCAGTAAAAAATCGGGTTTTACAACAAATAGCATGTGTACGCACTCGTCACCTCATGTACACGGCGCTCACACATCACATCAGTACCAAATCCTAAGGGGATTTCTCCACATAATGTTAGACAAACCATTTACCTCGAACCAAGCTCAATCAATGAGTAAGAATGCCCTTTCCCCGATTACCCGATTCCGAATGGCCCAAATCTAGCCAAAACTAATTACATACCATAAATACAACGATAATAGACTAATCTAATTAATGAAATCAAGACTTTAACAAAAAAGTTGAAAATTGTCCTAACAAGTCAACCTAGGCCCACGTCTCGAAATCAGATAAAAGTTATAAAATATGAACACCGGTTCATTCACGAGTTCACTCGTACCAAAATTATTCAAATCCGATATCAAAATCCGAACCACAACTCAAAAACTTAGTTGAAGAACTTCCAACCATTTCCCCCTAATTTTTCATCCAAATTCCTTAATTTAATGACGAAATCAACTATAGATTAATGGAATACAACCCTAAACGAGTTAAGAATCACTACCTCCAAAGTTCTCTCTAAAAAATCCTTGAATTATCACTTCAATTCAAGCTCGCAAACAGCCAAAATGAAAATGGGATCAAACCCTCAAAATTTTCCCTTTTCTGCCCAGCGATCTCGCACCTGCAGACATCTAGTCGCACCTGCAAAAATTTCATCGCAGGTGCGAAAATAATTTAAGGTGACTGGGACCGCTTTTGCAATCATGTGGTCGCACCTGCGGACAAAGGTCCGCTTCTGCGGTCTTCCTTCATGCCTGCGGTTCCTCTTGCGCATCTGCGGGCATCACATATGCGCTTCTACGCTCCTCCTTCAGCACGTGTGAGTCCACACCTGCGGTGGGGGTCTCCCCACCGCATGTGCGAAAACACCAAAATCTAGAAAACTTCAGCAATTTGCATAAGTCCAAATTCAATCCGTTCAGCATTCGAAACACAGCCGAGGCCCCCGGGACCTCAACCAAAAATACCAAAAAGTCCTAAAATACCATACGAACTTAGTCGATCCTTTAAATCACATCAAACAACGCTAAAAACACGAATTACACATCGATTCAAGCCTAATGAACTTTAAAGTTTCAAACTTCCACAACCGATGCTGAAACATATCAAATCACGTCCGATTGACCTCAAAATTTGCACACATGTCATATTCAATATTACAGACCTACTCCAACTTCCGAAATCAGAATTCGACCCCGATATTAAAAAGTCTACTTCCGATCAAAATACCAAAAATTCGACTTTCACCCTTTTAAGCCTAAATCAGCCACATACCTCAAATTCACAGTTCGAACACGCTTATAAGTCCAAAATCACCCAACGGAGCTAACGAAATCGACGAAACTCCATTATGGAGTCGTCTTCACACAGTTTCAACTATGGTCAAAATCCTAAGACTTAAGCTTCCGTTTTAGGGACTAAGTGCCCCAAATCACTCCGAAACCACAACAAAACCTCCCGACAAGTCACATAAGCAGAAAAAAATACGGGGGAAGTAGTAACATAAGGGATTGTGACTAATACACTCAAAACGATCGACCGATCGTTACAAACGAATAAGATAGAAAGTATAAGAATTTAAAACTAAAATGGAAAAAATATCATTACTAATCCAAATTCTTTAAATATTCCCAAGCACTATCTACATCTTTCACTTTAGCGTCATCCACTTTCGCTTCTTTGACAAAGGCACATTCTTCAACAGAAGCTGGAGAATCCAAAACTTTCTGATTCTTCATTTGTGACTCAGCAGAATTTACATTATTCGGACTCTGTTTAACCTTATCCGGTTTACCGCAACATTCTACAAAAGAAGCTAGAGAGTCCAAAACTGTCTGATTCTTCATTTGTGACTCGGCAAACTTTATCAAACTTATTGGTTCCTTTCTATCATCCTTTCCATCTCTTTTTCTTATCTCATTAACATTTGTGTGATTCTTAGGTAATGTGCACTCTTTAATTCTCAGAATATCTGAAAGCTCCAACAATGCTTTTCTTGTAAAGTTATTTTTCTTGTAAAACTTCAAACATTTCTATTGCACTTTCTCCATTTATTCGAAGATGTCTTTCAAGGGAGCTTTAATCTTTTCAATTTTCCACTTCTTACTCACATCATCATCTTCGACACAAACTGGAGAGTCCCTTTCTCTCTTATTTTTCATATGTGACTTAACAAACTTAGTCCGTGTTATTGGGTCCCTTCCATCTCTTTTTCTATTTTCATTAACACTTTGGTGTTTTTCATAGGGCTCTCACAAACAGGTAATGTACATATTTTAATTCTCAAAATATTTGTAAACTCCGACAATGCTCTTCTTGTAAAGTTATTTTGCTTTTCATATATATATATATATATATATATATATATATATATATATATATTTCGTGAATCATTCACAAATTTCTGTTGCACTTTCTCCATTTCTTCGAAGATGTTTTTCAAGGGAGCTTTAGTTTTTCTATTTATTACTCACAATATCATGTTCGTCACAAGTTGGAGGGTCCCTTCCATCTCTTTTTCTATTTTCATTTACACTGGTGCTTCTTCATAAGACTCTCACAAACAGGAAATGTGCACTTTTTAATTCTCAGAATATCTGAAAGTCCGACAATGCTCTTCTTGTAAAATCATTTTGCTTTTCATCAATATTCCTTCAAGAATTTTTGTTGCACTTTCTCCATTTCTTCGAAGATGTCTTTCAAGGGAGCTTTAGTTTTTTCCCTTCTCCTGTTCTTACACACAACACCGTAACTTGTAATCTGCAAGATATATTATGTTGAGTACTAATCATTTTTAAAATTTCTCAGCAATTCTTTCAGCAATTTACCTCAAGATTCATAACACTTTCCTTCATAATCTCTTCAATTCTATTTGCAAAAAGTTCTGGCTTGCGTTTATATCTAAATCAATATACAAACAAGTAAAAGTGAGATATATTATTTGGTATATACAAACAAGTATGTATATGCATGTACATGCATATATATATATATATATATTGAAATATATCCATAGCAGAATCCTTCCTCTATATTTATACTAGAGAATCTATTCACGCTTTGCGCAATCCGTAAAAAATAAATTAGTTCAAAGATTTATGTCATATATTAAAGTTCATGTTAATGTAAAAGCTTTTCCAAATACATACAAAATACCAACAAAGAAAAAATCAACATCTTATGCCGGATATTAATAATAGTACTATAATGTCTACCTTTTGAATCACTTGAAATATTATACTTTTTCCTTCTCTTCTATTAATGTTTACCTCTATCTATAGAATTTCTAAACAAAGTAGTAAATAATAAAAGTACAACGCCACCATTCCCGATCATATCATCGGGAAAAGAATCAAATTTGCATGTCCTTCACTTTTCATACTGTTTCCTATTTTTTAATTTTTCCGTTTTCTTTCACTTACCATTTTCTTTCTCATCTTAATTCTTTTTAGAAATTCCTAATGAAAATAGAAAAAGAGATGGAAGGGACCCAATAACACGGACAAAGTTTGTTAAGTCACATATGAAGAATCAGAGAGAAATGGACTCTTCAGCTTGTGTCAAACACAATGTTGTGAGTAAGAAGTGGAAAAACTAAAGATCTCTTGAAAGTAAACTTCGAAGAAATGGAGAAAGTGCAACAAAAATTTGTGAAGAATTCACGAAATATAGATGAAAAGCAAAATGACTTTACAAGAAAAACATTGTCAGAGCTTTAAGATATTCTAAGAATTAAAAGGTGAATGCAACAAAAATTTGTAAAGGATTCACGAAATATAGATGAAAAGCAAAATGACTTTACAAGAAGAGCATTACGGAGCTTTCGGATATTCTGAGAATTAAAAAGTTCCGATTCTCCACTTCTTACTCACATCATCGTATTCTTCATATGTGACTTAACAAACTTTGTTCAGTGTTATTATATCCCTTCCATCACTTTTTAATTTTTAGACTATCTGAAAGCTCCAGCAATGCTCTTTTTGTAAAGTCATTTTACTTTTATCTATATTTCGTGAATCATTCACAAATTTCTGATGCACTTTCTCCATTTCTTCAAAGATGTCTTTCAAGAGAGCTTTAGTTTTTCCCGTTCTCCTCTTCTTACTCACACACCGTAACTTGTAATCTGCAAGGTATATTATGTTAAGTACTAATCATTTCTTAATTTTCTGAGCAATTCTTTTAGCTATTTACCTCAGGATTCATAACACTTTCCTTCATAATCTCTTCAATCCTATTTGCAAAGTAAAAGTGAGATATATTATTTGCTATATACAAACAAGAATGTATATGTATGTACATGTGTATGTATGGGTATATAAATACAAAGGACTCTTCTAAGTTTACCTCTTAGCTAAAGAGAGCAGCTCGAACAAGTGTCGGTACAGAACATCAGTAAACAACAGCTCTTCAAGCTCAACAACTTCCTAAAATCCTGGAAAACAATGCAGCGATCGAGTAGGAACTGGAAAACAGCTTTGAATTCCCCTTTTGATCGTTTTTTGTTTTTGTTTATGGGAATTTTTATTTTTTTTTCAAATCTGGAATTCAAATTCTTTGAATTGAGAACCCTTTTTAGCTTTGTTTTATGAGAGATCTCCATGTGGGTGAAGTGAGGAGAATCAACAGAGGCGAGAATGAGGTCAGAGATCGAGGTGACGACTAGGGTTTGGGCATAGAAGAAGAGTCCGTTTGGAGAGGATGGGGGAATTAAGGGTTGCTAGGGCTTTTGTCCTGGGGGGGGGGGGATCCGTTCTCTCCTCTTGTTGATGGGGAGTTGGGGTCTGTTAAGTAAATGAGTAGAATGGGTAATGGGCCAGACGGGGAAGATGGGGACTGGGCTGGTGCAATTTTGGGTCGCTGAAATTGGACCAATTTGGAACAAGAAGCAAAATACCTTGTTCCTCTTTTATTTGATCTTTCAAAAATAGCCACATTATTTCTAATTGAATTTGTTTTGCCAAAACGAGCTAATTAGCATTTTAACTAATTAATTAAACTAATTGATTAAAGGTAATGTATATTTTTAGTGATTTTTATTTTAACCATGCTTGTAACCTATGATTAATTCCTAAATGCATTTAACACACTCAAAGACAAAAAAGTTTTTGATGATTTTTAAGATTTAAAATAAATATATTTCTAAATATGCATGAACAATGCGAATGATGCAAAACAAATAATAGAAAAACTCCTAAAATTCTATAAAACCATTAAAAATATTTTTGGACTATTTTTAGGATTAATTTCCCATGTGGGGCAAAAATTAGGTGCTCACACTCCCTACACCCTACTCACATGCACCCCTTAATCCTTATTGCCCACTCACCATCCCCTCGTCCATCCTATAGTGTTTGCTTAAATTATATATTTTATAAAATAATACTTTTTATTCTACTAATCAAACACTAGAACATATTTTTTGGAAAAATATTTTTTACTCACCAACCAAAAATCGGAAAATAAGTAATAATACCACTCATTTTCAAGGAAAACATTGTTCTTCGTACCAAACACAACCTAAAGTAAGAATATTTTATTTTATTGGTAGTAACATAAATGGCGATATAAACTTTTGTGGTGATATCTACACAAGGTTCTTATGACTTGAAACTTTCAGCGGTTTATTACGATCTTAAGCAGTAATTTACTAATTGCCGCTATTACTTATTACTACAGGTTCTATAGTAATTTACGACATATGGCCTGTTGAATTCAAAAGACAATATCTTATGTTCAAGTTTTGAGCAACTAAAATTGTTACGGTCAAGTAAGGCTTTTAGAGATTAAAAAAAAAGGTGGGTTTAGCTTAAAAAGACAGTTATTTGTGTGTGGGGGGGGGTGTGGGGGAAAATGGTGTATTTTACAAATTAAATTGCTTAATTAATTTGATAATACATTAATTAATGTGTTTATTACTACTTATGGCTATTCCACCAGTAACGTACGACAAGTTATAATTTCCATGTGTAGTAGGGCTGCTTATCGGGCGGATTGGGCGGTTAATTACTCTTAACGGTTTGGCTTAACGGTTATCGGTTTTTAAATGTATTAATCCGCTAGCCACCCGCTAAGATATCGGGCGGATTGGTATCGGTTTGGCTCTTATCGGGCGGTTATTGGGCGGTTTATCGGCCTAATGCAATCTATATTACGCGCATTAATTGTTTGATGACCGCCTAGCATACAAATTCAAAATAGAAAATTACACATTGAGTCCAGACATACATGGCTGTTAACGCCTACATAAGAATGATGTAGTGTGTCATGTGTTGTAGAGTGAAAAAAGCATAACATATTGTAGGCTACATTACATCCCAAAGCAGACTACATATGAGTCCAGACATACATATCTGTTAACGCCTACCATTAAATCCCAAAGCAGACTACATTACATGAGTCGAGACATACATATGTCTGTTAACGCCTAGCATATTAATTCAGAATAGGAAATTCCAGTCTATATTCAAAGTGAGTCCAGAATACATATTTCAAAATGATTAATCCATAAGTGAGCAGTCTATACAGAAATGTTTGGCCTGCAGCTAACGCCTAACAATGCTTGAATTTCTGCAGCTTCAAAGTTCAAACAACAACTTCAAATTTCTAACTTAAACTCTCAACCAGGCATTTCACGCTATATCATTAACCATACAAACAACACCGAGCAAAAGGCAGTTATGTATAGAAATAGGGATGGATTATAAGGAGTAAACAATTTACAGGAAACGCAAATGCGCTCTTTCCCCAGAACATAATTCAGGACAGTACTATCATCAATATTGTGGGATAAAAGTTGTGGCACAACACTACTGTTCTTCTATTAAACATAGACAACATGCATTAGTTTAAAAAAATAAAAGCAGAGGTGAACCATAGATAACAGTTTAAACAATTTTGTTGTAGGGTGGGAGAATAAGCTAAGCTAATACCGGGAAGAAGTGGAAGAAGTGGAAGGATTTTTTATATTTAATATATATATATATATATATATATATATATATATATATTCTTAACGGGTTAACGGATTATCCGTTAAGAAAATTGAATAATCCGCCCCCAAACCGATAAGCCGTTAATAAAAAAATTTCAATCCGTTCCCCATCCGTTAAACCGTTAACCCGATACCAATAAGCCATTAAGCTTCGGTTTCGGTTCGATTTTCGGTTTCGGTTCGGTTTTGAACACCCCTAATGTGTAGTAATATGTTACTGAAGTTAATAGTAAATTGCTAAGTGAATTTCAAATGGAAAAGTGTCGTAAATTATTGTGTTAGTGCTAATTGAATTTATCAGGCCTAGGTCGTAATTTTCTGTAGTAATAAGTTATTGGGAATGGCCTTATCCACATCATGAACTTTGTTTTATCGTACTTAAAAGAACTTTCTCATATCAAATTTAAATAAGTTTTATCCTTCTTTTTTTATGATTAAAAAATTATTTTTTCTCTATTTGTTCCTTATTTTGCTATTATATTATTTAATACTTAATATTATTACATTGTCATGTAGCGTATTATTAGCTTGCTTGAATTTAATATTCATTTTCACCACACACACTTTAATGATAGAAGGCAAGTAGCAGATAGTCAAGAGTGAAATTAATTAAGGCTAATAAAACGTGGAAAGTGAAAACTTATTAAGAAGGCAATAATCAAGAGTCACTGACGGCCCTAGTTAGTCAAAAGTGAAACTAATTAAGGCAATAATCAATTGAACAATATTATTACCTCAAACCATGAAGCGTAACTTATTGTTATTGTAATGCTTAGGCCCTAGTTTGTAATCAACTGTTGTATCTACCATGTATGGTAATATATTACGGAAGATAGTAATAAATTGGTAAGTCACCGACGGCCGCAAATTGTCACAAAATATTGGGGTTATTGCTCATTGAGTTTATCTGGCCGTAGGTCGGAAATTACTGCTATTTATTGTCAAGTGTTGTTATAGGTTACTAGAGCTGTCAAAACGGGCTAGTAGTAAAAACCACAATAATAATTTCCACCCATAATTCTACTGAAGTGTGTGTGCCCAGACCTAGTGTCACAAGTGTATGGGCATCTAGTGGATTATACAAAATTTAAAATACTGTCTGAACATAAAATAGACAGAATACAAATACAAAGAGAGACACTAGGTGCTGCAGAATGGCTTAGGAAAGGCAGCTCATCACTAGGCTTCGGGATAACGGAGATGCGCACTCGTAGGACTGCCTGATGCACATGTCTCAGATACTGCACAAAAAGTGCAGCAAGCGTAGCATGAGTATATAAATAACGTGTACCCAGTAAGTATCAAGTCTAATCTCGAAGAAGTAGTGACGAGAAGTCGACTTTGACACTCACTATGGGTCAATAATATTAAGATAGATATATTTAAATAAACATTATTCATGTGATCGATAATAAATTTTCCTTAGAAGGCAAAAATAAATAATTCTCTTACAAGTTGATAATTTCAAATAATCATTTACCTTCACAAGTTGCAATAAAATAAATATCAAAGCACCGAGTAATTTTTATTATTAAACACGATTTATGCCGAGGTCGTACGACCCGATCCAGAATAATGTGTACATTACCGAGGGTCGAGCGGTACGAATCATAGATGCATCTATCTACTGCCGAGGCGTTCAGCCCGCTCTACAAGAAGAGGATACTGTTTTATAAGCATTTGACTTGGATATTATAGAGGTTTTTATATAACAATAATACTAATTTCATAAACGAACTTCCACAATTTTTCCAACAATTACTAATATGATTTAGACATTTTAAAATTAACAAGTATGATGCAATAATTCCAAATAACTCATGAATTAGGTCCTAAACACTACCCGGACAATAGCATAATAGTAGCTACGCACGAACTCTCGTCACCTCGTACGTACGTAACCCCCACAATTAGAGACAATTATTTATTTGAAACACCTATGGGGAAAATTTACTCTTCCAAGGTTAGACAAGAGACTTACCTCATCTCAAAGTTCACTTCCCGATCACAACTTCGCGTTAAAGCATCAATTTGGTGCCAAAAAATCCGAAACTAGCCAAATGTCATATAATTTAATTAATACATGCTCCATAATTCGAAATTAGATTATTAGATTAATTTCCCAACCCAAATTGGTAAAATTCCTAAAATTTAACCCCGGGCCCACATGCCCGGATTTCGTAAATTTTCGGAGAAAATCGTTTCCCATAATCTCAAGAACTCAAATATACAATTTTCATCTCATTCCATAACCATTTTCATGGTTAAAATCTCATTTTTGTCAAAACATAGATTTTTCATTTAAACCCTTGATTTCTACAACTTACAAGTTATAATCTACTCATAATCTGTATATTTATCTCACAACGGTTAGAATTAACTTACCTCCAAGTGGCTAGTTGAATACCCACCTCAAGAAGCTAAAAAAAAATAATCGCCCAAACATGAATAAAAATGGGCTAAAAATACGCAACTCCCGACTTAAATGAAGGTTCTTCCTTATGTGATTTTCACACCTGTGGAGGTACTACCGCACCTGCGGACAAAGGACAGCTTCCGCACATCTGCGGGTGCGACCAAATCTTCGCGCATGCACCCTCTCCATTTCTGCGCCATTGCCTTCGCATCTGTGCGCTCGTATGTGCGCCAAAACTTCCGCATCTACGGATGGATGGGCTTCCCTCACTAGCTTGACTCTGTGGCTTGTGGCTAGCACCTTCATCTGTCCAAGCTCATGTGCGAATGTACTAGAAGCTGGGAGTTTTAGAGGTTGCTCCCATGTCCAAACTTGGTCCGAGCCTCGTTCGGTTAACACCCGAGTCCCCGTCTGTAATGACCCAACCAGTCGTTTTGATTTTTAGAATCCCGTTCCCTTAAATAAGACTCCCGTTATGTGCTTTTGCTAATTTATGACTTACGGGGATGGTTGGTTCGGGATTTAGAAGTGTTCGGGTTGAAATCGAAACACTTAGTTCCTTAGTTTGACTTTAAAAGATCAAGTTTGACTTTGGTCAATATTTTTTTTAAAACGAGCCCGTAATCGAGATTTGACGATTCCAATAGGTTTGTATGATGATTTTGTACTTGGGTGTATGTTTGAATCGGGTTTTGGACAACCCGAGAGTATTTCAACGCTTAATAGTGAAAACTAGCTATTTGAAGGTTTTAAGGTTTTTTAAATTTGGTTTGGAATAGGTTTTGGAGTAATCGAGGTCCGTTTGAAATTCCGAGCCTGGGAATAGCTACGTAGGGTGATTTAAGACTTGCACGCAAAATTTGGTGTCATTCCGAGTAGTTTAAGTATGTTTCGGCGTGTTCGGAGTAAGTTTGAAGAATTTGAAAATTCTAAGTTGAATCAATTTGGTTTGAGGTATGATTCTTAGTTTTGATGTTGTTTTACACGTTCTGAGGGTTCGAACGAGTCTGTTTTATGATTTCAAACTTGTTGGTATATTTTGGTGGGGCCTCGGGGGCCTTGGGTGTTATCCGGACGAGGCTCAGATCAATTTTGGAATTTGGAGCAACAGCTGAAGCTTTCAGCTTCTGCTGCAATGGCACCTGCACTTGGGCAGTCGAAGGTGCGAGCATCGCAGATGCGATGCCTTGCTCGCAGAAGCGGAAATAGATGGGCTCGTTGGGTACCGCAGAAGCGAACCCGCTCCTGCGGTGGAGGAGTCTGCAGGTGCTGAAAAAGGTCAACTGGCCAAGCGCGCAGATGCGCTCCTCGAGCCGTAGAAGCGAGCTCGCAGATGTGCGAGATGAGCCACCGAAGCGGTCTCGCAGAAGCGGAGGGTTCCTCGCAGGTGCAAAAACGCTGTTGGGCAAAATGTTTTAAAAGAAACGAGGCTCGACCTATTTAGCCCATATATTCTTGCATTCTTGGGCGATTTTGGAGCTTTTTGAGAGGGGATTCCAACTAGCAACTGGAAGGTAAATTAATTTTACACACTTTGAGTTAAATACATAGATTTTGGGTAGTTTATAACGTGTAAATCATGAAAATCAATGGTTTAGATGAAAACCCTAGATTTTTATAAAAATAAATTTTAACAACGAAAATGGTTATGGAATTAGATGGGTAACGTTTTCTCCGACAATTTTCGGAATTCGGGCACGTGGGCCCGGGGTGAATTTTAAAATTTGTACCATTTTGGATCGGATAATTAATTTAATAGTATAATTTTGAATTATTGAGCATGTATTAATTATTTTGTATAACATTTGGATAGTTTCGAAATTTTCGGCATCAAATTGAGACTTTAACGCGATATTGTGATCAAGAAGTGGACTTTGAGACAAGGTAAATCTCTTGTCTAACCTTGTAAGAGGGAATTTATCCCATAGGTAATTTTAATTAATAATTGTTGCTAAGTGTTGGGGATACGTACACACGAGGTGACGAAAGTCCATGCGTAGCTACTAATTGTGCTATGTTCGGGTTGTTTAGGACTCAAATCCTGAATTACTTGTGATAATTTCATCCTTTATTTATTTAAAATACTGGGATTATATTGGAAATTGTTAGAGGAGGTAGTAAAAGACCAAAATTTCATATACTTGATTTTTGTGTAAATTACTTGACTGTTAATAGAAATTTTACGTCCTTATATGTTAGCCTTATAATAACTTCTCATTCCGGAGGTTCATACGAAAATATCCTCATTTCTTGTAGAGTTGGCCGAATGCCTCGGCAGTATAGATGCATCTATGGATCGTTCCGCACGTCCCTCGATAGTGTACACGATACTATGGACCGGGCTGAACGACCTCGGCAGAAATCGTGCCTAATACTAATAATTATACGATACCTTGACATTCTATTGCAGCTTGTGAAGCTAATTGATAAATTAAAAATTTATTAAAATTGAAAGAAGTAATTAGTTCTACTTGTTAAAGAAAATTATTGTTATTCACATAAATCATGTTGATTTAAATATTTCTATTTTAATATTATTGACCCTTAGTGAGTGTCAAAGTCGACCTCTCGTTACTACTTCTTTGAGATTAGGCTTGATACTTACTAGGTACACGTTGTTTACGTACTCATGCTACACTTGCTGCACTTTTTGTGGAGGATCTGAGATAGGGACCTTAGGCGGACCTACCGGTGCACACCCACACTATCCTGAGGCCTAGTGGTGAGCTGCTTCTCCTGGGGCGTTCCGCAGTACCTAGTGTCTCCCTTTGTATTTGTTTTTGTCTATTTTGTGTTCAGACAATTTTTTGGATTTCTTTTGTATAATCTACTAGATTCTCATATACTTGTGACACCAGGTCATGGCACACACACTGGTAGAATTGGTGTTTGAATTATTTTTCTTGGTTTTCATTTAATTAGAATTTTCATATTCTCTTAATTCTTTCAAGTAAGAAGGGTTTAATTACTCGGATAATTTTTAAAGGATTAATACATGCTTAATTTACTAGTTGGCTTGCCTAGTTGTGAGGTTGGGCGCCATCACGACCTATAGGTGAAACTGGGTCGTGACAACATGGTATCAGAGCACTAGGTTCACGTAGGTCTCACAAGTTATGAGAAGGCGTAATAGAGTCTTGCGGATTGGTACAGAGACATTTATACTTATATTCGAGAGGCTATAAGGTGTTATGAAACTACCTTTCTTCATATTCTATCATGTAGTTGATGTAATACTAAGTATCGTTTTCTTATTCTCTCATAGATGGTGAAAACGTGCTCTAACTAAGGAAGAGCTGCTCCCCCAGTTGTTAGAGGCTGAGGCAGAGGCCGAAGGAGGGCTCCAGCCCATGGTAGGGGACCAAGACGTCCTAGAGTTATCCCAATTATACCACTAGTGGATCTAGTAGAGTATCCTATTATCGAGAAGCAGGGCGAGGTGCCCGCAGCAGAGCCAGCTCCGGTGGATTTCACCTCCGCACCAGGATTTCAAGAGGTCATAGGCCATATGCTGCGGTTTATGGACACTATGACTCAGGACAATTTATTTTCGGCATACCAAGCCATATATCAGGCAGGCGGGGGAGCACAGACCCCTACCACATATGCTCATGGCTAGGCAGTTGCGGTGTATCAGACCTAGGGTGCACTACCCGTAGGTGGAGCCAAACCAGTGACAGCAGCTACACTTGAGCCCATACCAGCTGCAACCGCCAAGCCACATAAAATATTGGACATATGGACTAGGCTACATCCTCCTATATTTGGGGGTGAGCGACATGAGGATCCCCATGACTTCATTGATCGGTGCAGGGACATATTGCACAATATGAGGATATTGGAGTTTCATGGGGTAGACGTCCTATCTTCTTGGTAGAGCAGCAGATTCTCCTCCCATGACTTGAGACAAGTTCACCTGTATTTTCCTGGATACGTATATTCCACCCTCCCAGAGGGAAGAGTTGCAGTTTCAGTTTGAGCAACTCCAGCAGGGTCAAATGTCAGTGACCGATTATGAGGTAAGGTTCTCTGAGTTGTCTCGCTATGCACTTATGATACTCCATACTGATGCAGAGAGAGTACGGAGGTTTGTTGCGGTTTTTCATACTGGCATTTCGGCCACTATGGCCCAAGAGGTCGAGATGGGGACTTCTTATGAGTTGGTTGTGGAGATAGCCCGAAGGATTGAGGGTGTGCGTCAGTGTAGCTATGAGAAGGTTATGAGAGATAAGCGGTTTAGATATTCTGGAGAGTTCATATGTGCTCCGTCTAGGGGTAGAGGTCAGTTCGTAAGAGGGCAGTCCAACATGCCCCCATATCCAGCACCACCGCCTCCTAGGGGGTGCTCCAGTGCAACCTTATTTCAGTGCTATGCTAGAGAGTTCTTACCACCCACCGGCCATTTAGGGTTCTTCTAGTGGGTATTCAGGTCATCGGGGCTAGACTTCAGGTCAGCATCCCATTGCATCGAGAGGTTGTTTCGAATGCAGAGATTTCAGCCATATGTAGAGATTCTGCCCCAGGCTTTGGGATAGACCAGTCTAGCAGGGACAACAACCTATGATTACCGCACCAGTTGCTCCACCAGCCGTCCGACCGCCCAGAGGTGGAGGGCAGGTGGGTAGGGGCCGTCCTAGAGGTGGAGGCCAGCCAGTTGGCGCTCCAGCTCAGTGGTTGGTGCTCCAGCTCAGTTCTATGCTTTTTCGTCCAAACCAGATGTAGAGGCCTCAGATGCCGTGATCACAAGTATTATTTCGGTTTGAGGCAAAGATGCCTCTGTATTATTTGATCCAACAGGTACATATTTCTATGTGTCATCTCTATTTGCTCATTTCCTAGGTTTCTCTCGTGAGTGCTTGGGTACTCCTATTTATGTGTCTACTCCCGTGGGTGATTCTATTGTTATGGATCAGATCTACCGGTCCTGCATTATTACATTCTGTGGTTATGAAACTAGAGCAGATCTTCTGATGCTTGAGATGACCGACTTTGAAATCATCCTAGGCATGGACTGGTTATCTCCATATCATTCCATCCTAGATTGCCAATCAAAGACTGTTACCTTGGCGATTCCAGCATTGCCTAGATTGGAATGGAAGGTTTCGTCTATCAGACATCTAATTAGTTTATTTCCTTTCTGAAGGCTCGACACATGGTTGAGAATGGTTGTTTGGCTTATCTAACCTATGTTCGGGACAGTACTACAGAGACTCTGACTATTGATTTAGTGCATGTAGTCCAGGAGTTCTCTGATGTATTTCCTTTAGATCTTCCAGGCATGCCACCCGATTGTGATATTGATTTCTGTATTGACTTGGCTCCAGATACCCAGCCTATATCTATCCCACCGTATCGTGTGACTCCGAAAGAATTGAAGAAGTTGAAAGAATAGCTTGAGGAGTTGTTAGCCAAAGGGTTCGTCAGACCGAGTGTATCGCTTTGGGGTGCACTAGTACTATTTGTGAATAAGAAGGATGGAACAATGCGAATATGTATTGATTATCGCCAATTGAACAAAGTCACTATTAAGAACAAGTTCCCTTTACCGCATATTGATGGTCTATTTGTCCAGTTGCAGGGTGCTAGGGTGTTCTTAAGATCAACTTGAGGTCGGGGTACCATCAGTTAAAGATTCGGGATTCGGATGTTCCGAAGACCACTTTCTGGACTAGATATGGTCATTATGAGTTTCTAGTGATGTCCTTCGGTTTGACTAACGCCCCAGCTACATTTATGGATTTGATGAACATGGTATTCAGTCCATATATTGATTCGTTTGTCTTTGTCTTCATTGATGACAATTTGATCTACTGACACAGTAAGGAGGAGCATGAGAAATATATGAGAGTGGTGCTTCAGACCTTGCAGAAACAAAAATTATATGCTAAGTTCTCCAAATGTGAGCTTTTGCTAAATTCTGTAGCATTTTTGCGGAATATTGTATCGGGCGAGGATATTAAAGTTGATCCCGAAAAGATCGAGGCAGTTTAAAATTGTCATCGTCCCACTTCGGTGACTGAGATCAGGAGTTTCCTAGGGTTAGCATGCTATTATCGTCGGTTCATGGAGGGTTGCTCATCTATTGCAACACCTTTGACCAAATTAACCCAGAAGGGTGCTCCGTTTCGATGGTCCGATGATTGTGAGGTGAGCATTTAGAAGCTCAAGACAACATTGACTACAATACTAGTGTTAGTGTTGCCTTCCGGTTCAGGGATGTATATAGTGTATTAAGACACTTCACGCGTTGGCTTGGGTTGTGTATTGATGCAGGAGGGGAGAGTTATTGCATATGCCTCACATCAGCTGAAGCCTCATGAGAAGTGTAACGAAACGACTTGTCGTTTTGAGTAATTACTCTCCTTTCTACTACTTGAAGTCTTGAATAGTTTCATATGATTTATTATGACGTGTATGAATCGTCGGTTTTGATTGTTTAGGTGTTTCAGGATTAGTTCGGAAGAATGAATTTCATGTTGGAAGCTTAAATGAAAAGGGGTAACCGGAGTTTGACATTTTGATATCGGGATCAAAATCTGATTCTGGAAATTTGGAATAGGTCTTTTATGTCATTTATGACTTGTGTGCAAAATTTGAGGTCAATCAGACTTGATTTGCTATGTTTCGACATCGAACCTAGAATGTTTCGACATCGATTCTTCAAGAATATGTGGTATCACATTAAAAGAATGAGCTCCAAATTCAGTTTTGATTAAAGCATTATATCCGTATTGAAATTATGGAGCCATAGAAAATAGAATCGTCGAATTCAGACATCGTATGAGAGAGTTATACCCATTTTCGTGTCGGAAACAATTTTCCGTCGCCGCAAGCACCCAGGGTAGCGTGGGACGCTAGCCCTGGCACTGTGAATTTTTGGAATATTGGAAACTGTGCCATAGGCAGCTCCCCACTCTACATGTGGCGCTCAAAAATAGCAGAGGCTTTATAAACGGGTTTTTGGCCATTTCTAACATAAACATAGATGGGGAGCTCGGTTTGGGCAATTTTCAGAGGCAAACTTCACAAATTGGACTAGGGTAAGTGATCTTAACTTGATTTAGTCCATTATTCATGAATCTTACATTATTTCAAGCACTTATTTCATGATTTGGGGGATTAGAATAGAAATTTTCCAAAAAATTGATTTGTGGCTTTGAAGGCCGAATAAGAGTCGGAATTTAGTAAATTTTGAATGATTGGACTCGTGGTTGAATGGGCGTTCATATAAACTCAGTGGAGGCACTAAGTGCGCTAATTATTTGTAATAGTTGCTTGCTACGAGTGCATACATATGTGTGGTTTGAGCCATGTACGAGAATCAGGGCAAGTATTCAAACTCAGAAGAATGCTTAGGCTATGATATGCCTAGAGTTGACTGCTAAGCATAAAGTTATAACGTTTCTCGTATTCGTACCTTTGTGGAGAACTATATGGGCTATACTTGATGTTACAAAGAGGCTAATTCCCTGAGTAAACTTGGTAATTACTATTTATGTGTTAACGTGGCGATTTGAGTTGTGATAGCAGACTTTGCACATGCCTACTCGATGGTGTGTTAATTATACCAGTCCAGGATTATGTGAATCTTATTTCATGTATCATATACATGTGTACTTAATTGATTGCTCCTGTATGATATGCTGGGACTGGAGGTCTGTGACCATGCCAGGCGATTTATATTATTGGCACGTGAGTTATCCGTGCGGATCTACATATTGGTATCATTGACATGTGAGTTGTCCGTGTCGCACGTGAGTTGTCCGTGTAGTGTGTGAGAATTTTATTTCTTTGATAATTTATCGAATTTCATTTCTTTCCTTCCTCTACGATAAAAATTACATGAGCAGCGTATTTGAGGAATTGTGTACATGCACCTACGGTTATACTCTTCATGAAATTGAGGAGTTGGTTGTAAATATTAGGTTGTGGTGGTGCTAGCTAAACTTGCGAAACAGTTCCCTTCTTTGAGAAATTTTCCATTTTTGGGTGCACATTTGCACAGTTTTTGGCTTGAGATATATTAGTGTGGCGTGTATGTGAAATAGTTGTGTTTGATAATAAAAGGTCATCAGACCTAGAATGTGTTCTATCAGATTTGATAATGGTATATTTGGGAGGATGATATCGAAAGTCATCTTAGAAAGTGATTATGGTTCTGGTTGGGGCAAGAGAGCTCCATGACTAGTTGATCTAATAAGTGGTTATGAGATTCCACGAGTTTCTTTTATTATCAGCAGTGTGCGAAGGTTTTGAGAATGAGGTTTTATTTGATATGAGGTTTAATACTAGTACCATGTTGGTTTTGAGTAGTTACTGTGATCATGAATTATTGCGAGTATGTGAGTTGTTTGGTATTTAATGTGATTATATCTGGAGCTATGGTTAAGGCCTAATACAACTTATTAAGACTCATACAGTATGTGGATGTGAGATTCGGGACTTGAATTTTTTTTTTGGATGTTGTTCAGTTAGGTGGTGTCATCAAGCCTATATAATATAGGGTGACATGGGATCGCCCCCGGGTATGTGAGTGGTAAGATAGAATAGTGATTTGATGGCTTGAAAAACAACTCTTGGCATGTTCGAGGATGAACGTATGTTTAAGTGGGGGAGAATGTAATGACCCGACTTGTCATTTTGAGTAATTACTCCCCTTTCTACTATTTAAAGTCTTGAATAGCTTCATATGATGTATTATGACGTGTGTGAATCGTTGGTTTTGATTTTTCAGGTGTTTCGGGATTAGTTTGGAAGAATGAATTTCATGTTAAAAGCTTAAATAAAAAGGGTTGACCGGAGTTAGACTTTGATATCAGGGTCGGAATCTGATTCTGGAAATTTGAAATATGTCCATTACGTCATTTATGACTTGTGTGCAAAATTTGAGGTCAATCAGACTTGATTTGCGATGTTTCGACATCGAACCTAGAATGTTTCAACATCGATTCTTCAAGAATACGTGGTATCACATTAAGAAAATGAGCTCCAAATTCAGTTTTGATTAAAGCATTAGATCCCTATTGAAATTACGGAGCCATAGCAAAAACAATCATCGAATTCGGACATTGTATGAGAGGTTATTCCCATTTCCGTGTCGGGAATGATTTTCCGTCGCCGCTATTGCCCAGGGTAGCATGAGGCGCTAATACCTGGTGCTGGGAATTTTCGGGATACTGGAAACTGCGCCATAGGAAGCGCCCTACGCTACCTATGGCGCTCGAAAACCCATAGGCTCTATAAACGGCATTTTTGGCCATTTTTGACATAAAGATAGTTGGGGAGCTCGGTTTGGGCAATTTTCTGTGGCAAGCTTCACAAATTGGACTGGGATAAGTGATCTTAACTTGATTTTGTCTGTTATTCATGAATCTAATATTATTTCAAGTACTTATTTCATGATTTGGGGGATTAGAATAGAAATTTTCCAAAAACTTAATTTGTGGGTTTGAAGGCCGAATCATAGTCAGAATTTAGTAATTTTTAAATAGTTGGACTCGTGGTTGAATGGGCGTTCATATTTGTTTTTTAAATTTTGTCGGGTTCTGAGACGTGGACCGCATTTTTAGTTAATTTCGGATTTAATTGTGAAATTTATCATTTTCATATGGAATTGATTCCTATACCTCATGTTGATTGAATCAAATTATTTTGACTAAGATTCGAGGCGTTCGGAGGCTGAATCGTGAGGAAAAGGCTTATTGGAATAAAGAATTGCTCTGATTGAGGTAAGTAACACTTCTAAACTTAGTTCTGAGGGTATGAATCCCCGCATTGGTGTTATATAAATAGTTTGGAGGTGACACACACGATAGTTAACGAGCGTGTGGATGTGCACCATAGAAATTATGACTTGAATAAATCCTATGAAGTTATAAAATTAAAGAATCATGTTATTATTTAAACATGTTCCACGTGTTATAGAAATTGAGTCGAGGCTCTTATTAAAGATCATGTTTGGGCTACGTACCAAATATTTGGGACCCATGGGGTCGTGTTAATGTTGAATTATTTGTTTAAATTGTAATTTCGTACTCAGTCATATTCGTCCATTGCATATCATATCTCAGTCTCTGTTGTTATTTATTGATATATCATATCATTATTTTGGGCCAGTTTCATGACGTTGTGAGCCCGAGAGACTGGAGAGATTAATGACTGAGTGAGGCCGAGAGCTTGATTGTGAGGATAATTATGGGATCGGGCTGCGCGCCGCAGTAGGCCATATTGGCTTTATATATATGACTTTTATATGGAACGGGGCTTCCCTCATGCAGCATGCCTTATTGGCTTTACTATCATATGGATCAGGGGTGACCGCCTGTAGCAGGCATTATAGGCTTTATTATTATATGGATCGGGATTGCCCGCCTGTAGTAGGCCATATCGACTTTATATCACGCTTGGGCTAAAAGAGCCCCTCCGGAGTCTGTACACACCCCAATGAGCATAGATGATTATATATTCGGGATGGACCTCCTAGGGCATGGACTTGCCTTACTTTTTTCTATTGTGATGAATTTTTCCGTGACATGGATTTTGTCCATATCATTTACATTTGGGAATAATTGCCCTAGGGATGGATTCTCCTTATACGGTACTGAGTGACTGGTTATCAGTCGATGTGTATATATATACGGGATGTAATATCCCTAGACTGGATTGGCCATAAACAGTACTGAGAGAGAGAGAGACCGAATGATTTGTGATCGTGAGTAGACGAGGTTTTCCACTGAGATGTCATATTTCTCATATCATGCACTATGGATATATTTTTCCTGTATTAGATTAACTATTAAACTTGAAAGCATGCCTACATTTCTGTATCATTATTTATATATTGGACTGTACCTACAGAGCTCGTCACTACTTTCAGCCCAGAGGTTAGTCTTATTACTTATTGAGTTGGTTGTACTCATACTACACTCTGCACCTCGTGTGAAAATCTAGGTGCTTTAGAACACGGTGACTGTTAGACCTCAGTGTGTTACTAGTTGGAGACTATCAAGGTAGCTGCTTGGAGTCCGCTGACCTTGACTCTCTTTCTTTTTGTTATTGTACTGTTCTATACTTTCAGACTTTGTATTCATATTAGATGCTCATGTACTCAGTGACACCGGGTTTTGGGAGTGTTTATATCTGTATTTGTGAGTTTTCTTTCGCTGAATTAAAATAGTATGGTTTCAAACTTCAAATATATGGTGGTTTATTGAGGTTGTCGGCTTGCCTAGTATTGAGATAAGCGCCATCACGACAAGTTAGAATTTTGGGTCGTGACAAGAAAAATTACCCGATACATGATTGGAAGTTAGCTGCAATTATTCACGCTCTTAAGATTTGGAGGCATTATATTTATGGGGTGTCTTGTGTGATTTACACTGATCATCGTAGTTTCCAACATTTGTTCAAGTAGAGGGACCTAAATTTGAGGCAGTGTAGATAACTTGAGTTATTAAAAGATTATGATATTACTGTCATGTATCATCCGGAAAAGCAAATGTAGTTGCAGATGCCTTAAGTAGAAAGGCGGAGAGTATGGGTAGTTTATCTTTTATTTCAGCAGAGGAGAGGCCATTAGCTTTGGATATTCAGTCCTTGGATAACAAACTTGTGAGATTAGATATTTCGGAGCCCAGTCGAGTTCTTGCATATGTTGTAGCCCAGTCTTCACTATTTGAGCAGATCAAGGCTCGCTAGTTTGATGACCCACACTTGTTGGTTCTTTGAGAAACGGTACTACGAGGTGGTGCCAAGGAGGTTACTATCGGCGAAGATGGTGTCCTGCGACTCCAAGATCGTCTATGTGTTCTTAATGTGGATGGACTAAGGGAGAAGATCCTAGAGGAGGCACACAGTTCTCGGTATTCTATTCATCCAGGTGCTACGAAGATGTATCATAACATGAGGCAGCATTATTGGTGGCAGTGAATGAAAAAGGACATAGTTGAGTATGTAGCAAGGTGCCTAAATTGCCAGCAGGTTAAATATGAGCACTAGAGGCTAGGTGGCCTACTTCAGCAAATGACTATACGAGAGTGGAAATGGGAACGCATTACTATGGACTTTCTAGTTGGGTTGCCGCGAACCTTGCGGAAGTTTGATGCAGTTTGGGTCATTGTCGACAGGTTGACTAAGTCGGAACACTTCATTCCAGTTGTGACTACGTATACTTCTGATAGGTTGGCCCAGATTTATATCCAGGTGATAGTTTGGTTGCACGGTGTTCCAATTTCTATCATATCAGATAGAGGCCCTTAGTTTACTTCACATTTCTCGAGAGCAATATAAGGTGAATTGGGGACCCGTGTAGAGCTCAGCACAACCTTTCATCCGCAGACCGACGGGCAGTCTAAACAGACAGTTCATATTCTGGAGGATATGCTCAGGGCATGTGTGATTGACTTTGGAGTTCAGTGGGATTGTTTCTTGCCTTTCCCCGAGTTTGCTTATAACAACAGTTACCAATCCAACATCGAAATGGCTCTATTTGAGGATTTATATGGTCGGCGATGTCATTCGCCCACGGGATGGTTTGAGCCCGGTGAGGTTAAGTTATATGGTACTGATTTGGTGAAGGATGCCATGGAAAAGGTAAAGTTATTTTAGGAGCGACTTCGTACAACACAGTCCAAATAGAAGAGTTATGCGGATCAGAAAACATGTGATTTATCATTTATGGTGGGTGAGAAAGTTCTCTTGAAGGTTTCGCCGATGAAAGGAATCATGAGATTTGGGAAGAAGGGCAAGTTGAACCTAAGGTTTATAGGCTCATTTGAGGTGTTGAGACAAGTTTGGAAGGTTTCTTACGAGCTTGCTTTGCCTCCTAGTCAATCAGGATTTCATCCGGTTTTCCATGTATCTATGCTCCGGAAATATCATGCCGATTTGTCACATGTCTTAGACTTCAGCACAGTTCAGCTAGATAAGAGCTTGGGTTATGAAGAAGAACCAATTGCCATTGTTGATAGACAGGTTTTCCAGTTGAGTTTCAAGAAGATTTATGCAGTAAAAGTCCAGTGGAGGGGCCAACCAATTGAGGAAGCGACTTGGGAGGCCGAGGAAGACATGCAGAACAAATATCCACACTTATTCAACACTACAGGTATAATTCTAAACCCCTTCAAGGACGAACGTTTGTTTAAAAGGCGGAGAATGTAATGACCCAACCGGTTGTTTTGACTTTTAGAACCTCGTTACCCTAAATAAGACTCCCATTATGTGCTTTTGCTAATTTATGACTTGCGGGGATGGTTGGTTTAGGATTTAAAAGTGTTCGGGTTGAAATCAGAACACTTAGTTCCTTAGTTTGGCTTTAAAAGACCAAGTTTGACTTCGGTCAATATTTTTAGATAACGACTCCATAATCGGGATTTGATGATTCCAATAGGTTTGTATAATGATTTTGGACTTGGCTGTATGTTCGAATCGGGTTTTGGACAACCCAGGAGCATTTCAGCGCTTAATAGTTAAAACTAGCTATTTGAAGGTTTTAAAGTTCTTTAAATTTGGTTTGGAGTAGGTTTTGGAGTAATCGAGGTCCGTTTGAAATTCCGAGCCTGGGAATAGCTCCGTAGGGTGATTTAAGACTTGCACATAAAATTTGGTGTCATTTTGAGTAGTTTAAGGTTATTTCGGCGCGTTCAGAGTAAGTTTGATGAATTTGAAAATTCTAAGTTGAATAAATTTGGTTTGAGGTATGATTCTTAGTTTTGATGTTGTTTTACATGTTCCGAGGGTTCGAGAGAGTCCACTTTATGATTTTAAACTTGTTGGTATGTTCGGGCGGCCCCCCGAGGGCCTCAGTTGTTAATCGGATATGGCTCGAATCATTTTTGGAATTTGGAGCAACAACTGAAGCTTCCAGCTTCTCATGCAATAACGCTTACGCTTGGGCAGTCGCAGGTGCGAGCATCGCAGATGCGATGCCTTGCTCGAATTATTGATCATGTATTAATTATTTTGTATAACATTTGGATAGTTTCAGAGTTTTTGGCATCAAATTGAGACTTTAACGCAACATTATGATCGGGAAGTGGACTTTGAGAAAAGGTAAGTCTCTTGTCTATCTTGTAAGAGGGAATTTATCCCATAAGTGATTTTAATTAATAATTGTTGCTAGGTGTGGGGGCTACGTACGCACGAGGTGATGAAAGTCCATGCTGTAATGACCCGACCGGTCATTTTGAGGAAATTAGCCTGAACCCCTATTTGCTATTCCCTCTAATTCATTTTTGGGTTTTGTGACTTCCCGGGTGGATTTGTTTTGATTTCGGAGTGAAATGTGACACATAGTCCCTAAAATGGAGGTTTGAGTCATAGGAATTGACCGTAGTTCGAACTATGTGAAGACGACTTCGGAATTGAGTTTTGACGGTTCCTACAGCTCGGTAGGGCGATTTTGATCTTAGGAGCGTATTCAAATGTTGAATTGGAAGTTCATAGGTCATTTTAGCTCTAATTGGCGAATGTTGAAAAAATGATGATTTTTGAGAAGTTTGACCGGGAGTGAATTTTTGATATCGAGGTCGGATTCCGATTCCGTAAATTAAAGTAGGTCCGTAATATCAATTATGACTTGTGTGCAAAATTTGAGGTTCAACTTCTTTCTCTCCTATTTTTGAGCCACCTAAGGTAATAAACTTGGCCAAAATATGAGATCCTACACACAATCTTATCATATTTGAGGCCGAGTTTACTCTATGCACTTGGAACAACCATCCATATATCCATCTTTCTTGAACAAAGGAATTAAAGATAGTATAATGGAATTGAACTGTCGAAACTGTTTGAGGTTGAAGTTAACCATTTTCGAAATTTTAAAAAACTTCGTCACGTGAAGCCAATGAAGGAGCAAATCACGGGTATGAAAGATATTTAAAATCAAGACGTACGACAAAAGAGGATAAAATCATATGTGAAGGTCCTAATAAAGTTCATATTGCCACTCAAAAGTCCAAACAAGAGACAAGTTTCATTTACAACTCCCAGAACAACAATAACCCAGTATAATCCGACTAGAGCACAGCTAAAGAACATGCCATTAATTTGCTTTCCTTTTTCTAACTTTGGTTATATCTTTCAATTATAAGAAACATATCTATCCTAAACTTCCACTCCACTATAGAACTTTGATAGTACATTATGGGAAGGTTATTATTCTTAGTTTCACTAACTCTGTTAGTGACCATTTAAGTTCTACAACCTCCAATATTTGTTTGTGCTGCTACCAAAGGAAAGAATTTTGTAACAGTTTTGAGCATTGACGGAGGTGGAATCAGAGGCATTATTCCAGGAACCATTCTTGCCTTTCTTGAATCCAAGCTTCAGGAGGTTGATGGACCAAATGCAAGGATTATAGACTATTTTGATGTAGTAGCAGGAACATTAACAGGTGGATTAATTACTAATATCCTCACAGCTCCAAACAGAGATAATCGCCCTTTATATGCAGCTAAAGATATTTTCAGTTTCTCTATGGAACACTACCCTCACATCTTTCCCGCAAGCCGCCGTAACAGCTTCGTGCATAGGATATTCAATTTGTTTGGAGGTGTGTACGGTCAAAATCGATTCTCGGTCATGAAGACTGGTCGACGATGACGTCTCGATAGAAGGGTATCCACATGACAAGCTCGAACGAATTTCGAAGTAGGGGCGTCGAGCTTCGAGCTATAAAACTGATCGACGGCAAAACTCGGTATCATTATCGAGCCCGTATCCGAATCGAACTACGAGGCAACACCGACCGACACAGGCCCTGAATATCGATGCCCCAAAGCAGAATCGAGCTCGAACCAAGACCGGAGGTTTGATCTAACACCGAGCTCGAGCCAGTGCCAAGCTCGCAGACAAAAGCCGTTACAACCGCACCAAGGGAGAGAATCTTGGCGGTAATCAAGGAAAAGACAAACCATCATGGGTCCTCCACTATATGCATTATTTTATTATGTTTTTATAGATAAAGTAGTGACCTTCTATTATAAAAAGGGACATAGACTTCAATAGACCTACCGTCTTTCCGATAGACATTAAGATTTCATTTTGCTTGTTTTTTTCAACTCATTGAGTGTTCCTGTTCATCATTTCCATTTTATAGCAAAAATACTTGTATTGTCATTTTTGTATCAAAGAAATTTGCGTATTCTTAGAACCATACCTAAATTTAACGTTATTCGATTTTTCGGATAAATAGGACAACCAAAGTACGATGGAACCTACTTAAGATTATTGGTTGAATCAATATTAGGAAACCTTACTATGAAGCAGACATTGACTCATACTGTCATCCCTGCTTTCGATATCAAGCGCCATCAACCAATTATCTTCACCACTGATGATGCCAGAGCAAATGTCTCTAAGAATGTTCTATTATCAGATATCTGCCTCAGTACCTCCGCAACACCAACCCTTTTTCCGGTACACTATTTTGATAATAGGGATGCTCAAGGGAGAATACACATATTTGATATGATTGACGGAGTGTGGCTCCAAATAATCCAATTTGGACATTCGAAGTCGGAAAATCGAGGGAAAGACATTCTTACCGATAGATTGAACGATATTTGAGCTAAGTGACTTGTCTAATCTTTTGTGGGGAAAATTATCCTAGGAATTTGTATTGATATGATAATTGTGATATGTTGAAAGTCATGTACACGAGTTGATAAGTGTGTACACAGGCTAAATGTGGAAGATTATGTCTTTAAATTGTGTAGATCACTGTTGCATATTAATTAAATTATTTTATCATGTTATATTTATCATCATTGATCTATTTTTTATATTTTAATTGCTTGACCTTTTCCTGCTAATTATTTTACCTGTTTAGTTAAAACTCTGTCACTTTTGTTCTATGCATTATTTGATGGTTGGATTTCTTGAATTTAAATATTATTAATATGAAGTATTTGACATTGTAAAAACATCCAATATTGAGGCAACGTGTTAAAAATTATGAAATATTATTTTTGCTAAGTTATTCATTCCCGAATATTTTGTACATATTGTGATTGAGCCGCGGGCTCCTTATTCTGGAAAATATTATTGTTGTTGATTTATTTTGGCAAGTTAAAATATTTGGGTACTTGAGGTACAAATTGTGATATATTGTGATATTGATATGCATGCGATGGTATAAGGTCCGGGTGTTGAAACGCATGTGGTGAGATAAGGGTGGCTTGATACATGTGGCTAGTAGGGTAACTACTAGAAGTCATGCGGTGTGATAAGGGTGGCTAAAACGAGGGAAGCTATTTCGGAAAAAAATATTTTCTTTAAAATTTAATGTGAAGGCTCCCGCGGTGATATAAGGAAATGAGATATTGTGAATTTATCTATGAGTTGGGACTACGAGGAGGTACCTTAGGAGTGCCCTTGTTGATATTTCTTTATGGCTGTATTTGCCTTTGGTTAATTTGTGTTTTCCTTAAAGTTGTAAATTTCTGTTTTCCTTCCGCGAGGTATTAATTGCACTTATTCTATGTAGTTAAATTGTGACATACTACTTACTTGATTCATTCTCTTTGTCATTTTATTATTTTTATATCGTTAAACTTTTCACCGTGTCTTTTGTTATTTCTAGTAGGGTCTGACATGACCTCGTCACTACTCTACCGAAGTTAGGCTTGGCACTTTTGGGGTACTGCTGTGGTGTACTCATACTACGCTTCTACACATCCTTTTGTGCAGATCTAGTTACTTCCTATCAGACCGGACATCAGTGAACTAGCCGTATGCGAAGACTTCAAGGTATATCTGCCAGCATCCGCAGACTTCAGAGTCCCCTTCTATCTTTATTATGTTATTTTCCTTCTTCTCTTTAGACCCTGATGTATAGAGACACTTAGAATTAAAATCTTAGAAGCTTGTGACTTATTCCTACCAGGTTTTGGGTGTTGTAATTGTTAAATTTGCAGTTCTTATTTATTTGACTTTTAAGGATTAAATTTTAGTTTATATTATGTTATTTCGCATTGATAGAATTACCTAGTCTTAGAGACTAGGTGCCATCACGAAATCCTATGGAGGGAATTTGGGGTCGTGACAAGTTGGTATCAGAACACTAGGTTCATAGGTGTTATGAGTCACAATCAGGTTTAGTAGAGTCTCACAGATCGATACAGAGACGTCTGTACTTATCTTCGGGAGGCTATGGAATTGTTAGGAAAAGTTTCACTTTCTTGATTTCCTTATCGTGCGAGATTTTGACTTTGCACTCTAAACTTCTGTATTTCTATTCTCTCACAAATAGTGAGTACACGTATAACTGGATCAGATAATCAAACATCCGCGCCCCCTACTAGAGTTGTGAGGTCGATGACATCCAAGTGGTGCAGCCAGAGCACCCGCATGAGCTACCATAGAGGATCCACCAATAGCTTCAGTTGGAGGGCAGGAACTTGAGACGCATGTTACTGCACCAGCCCTCCAGGAGACTCTAGCCTAGTTCTTGATCATGTTCAGTACCTTGGCTCAGGCAGGATTGATACCTCTGGCTCCTGCCACATCTCAAGCTGGGGAGAAGCACAGACTCCCGTCGCCGGTACCCTAGAGCAGCGGGTGCAGGTGGACCAGGATCCAGAGATCATACCGATACTGTCGGTAGCTCCAGTTCAGCCTGAGGTTCGGGTAGCAACTTCTGAGGCAGAGCAACTCAAACTGGAGAGGTACAAGAAGTACCACCCACCTACTTTCAGTGGCTTGGCGTCAAAGGATGTCCATGGTTTTCTTGATGAGTGCCATTGTATCCTCCATACTATGGGTGTTGCGGAGACTAGTGGGGTTTATTTCACTACATTCCAGCTTAGAGGAGAAGCCTATCAGTGGTGGTGTACATACGAGTTGGATAGTCCAGCTGAGGTAGCTCCGCTCACTTGGACTTAGTTCTCAGACATGCATCATCCCTGGTCGCTACTGTTCGAGATCTGGTTCGTCGATTCATTGAGGGTCTCAACCCTAGTATCAAATAGAGCATGGCCCGCGAGTTGGAGATGGATATTACGTAGCAGAAGGTAGTAGGGATTGCTAGGAGGTTGGAGGGTATGCTGAATCAGGATAGAGAGGAGAGAGAGGCCAAGAGGTCTCGAGAGTCTCCCACTTACAGTGGTACTCGTGCCCCGACTACAACTCATCGGGGCAGAAGTTATATGTGTCGCCCTGTTCATTCAGCACTTCCAGCCGCCAGCGATGCTCCAACCACTACTAGGCCTAGAATCCTTTGTAATGACCCAACCAGTCATTTTAACTTTTAGAACCCCGTTCTCTAAAATAAAACTTCCTGTAGGTGCTTGTAATGATTTATGACTTGCGGGGATGGTTGGTTCGGGATTTGGAAGTGTTTGGAGTGAAACCGGAACACTTGATTCCTTAAGTTGGACTTAATGTATTAAGTTTGACTTCAGTCAACATTTTGAGAAAACGACCCAGGAATAAAATTTTGATGATTCCAACAGCTCCGTATGGTGATTTTGGACTTAGGAGCGTGATCGGAATTATTTTTGGAAGTCCGTAGTGAAATTAGGCTTGAAATGGCTAAAATAGGAATTTAAAGTTTGAAAGTTTGACCGGGCAGTTGACTTTTTGATACAGGAGTCGGAATTCAGTTCCGAAAATTTTCATAGCTCCGTTATGTAATTTATGACTTGTGTGTAAAATTTGAGGTCAATCGGAGTTAATTTGATAGGTTCCGACATTGAACGTAGAAGTTGAAAACTCTTAGTTCATTAAGCTTGAATTGGGGTATGATTCATGGTTTTTGCATTGTTTGATGTGATTTAGAGGTTCAACTAAGTTCATATGATGTTTTAGAACTTGTTGGTATATTTGGTTGAGGTCCCGAGGGCCTCAGGTGAGTTTCGGATGGTTAACAGATCAAAAGTTGGACTTAAAAAGCTGCTGCAATGTTCTCTTCTACTGCATATTCTGGGATGTGATCGAGCCTCAGATCGAGCCCTAGATATCAAGCCTCAGATCGAGCCCTAAATATCAAGCCTCAGATCGAGGCCTGAGTCGAAGCCAAGGACGAGGCTCAGTATCAAAGCCTCGATCGAAGGCAAGGCTCGAGGGCATGATCGAAGGTAATGCTCGAGGGCTAGGATCGAGACCCATGCTCGATGCCCTGATCGAAGGTCCATCTCGAGGGCCAGGATTGAGACCCAAGATCTAGGGTCACAATAGAAGGTTCAAGCTCGATGCCATGATTGAGGCTATGACCGAAGGCCTAACCTCGATACCCTAATCGAAGTCGAGATCGAAGGCAAGGTTCAAGGGCATGATCGAAGGTATGGCTCGAGGGCTATGATCGAAGGCTCAACCTCGATGCCCTGATCGAGGCCATGACCGAGGTCCAGGCTCCAGCCTGTGATCGAAACCCCGATCGAGGCCCAGTTCGAGGGCCAGTTCCGAAGGCTGCTGGGCAGTGTTATAAAAAGAGGGCATTCGTCCTATTTGCTATTTTTGACAAACTTTAGCTTGAGTAGAGACGACTTTTGGCAGATTTTCAAGGGAAAAACATTGAGGTAAGTGATTCCAACTCGGATTTGGTCTATATATACAAGTATATCATTGTTTTCACAATCTAATTAGTGTTTTGAGATTGAAATTTGGAAAGATCTAGAAATCTCATAGAAACGAAATTTTGAGATTTCGGTATCGATTCGGAGTCGGATTTGAGTGAAACTCGTATGTTTGGACTCGTAATTGAATGGGTTGTCGGATTTCGTAACTTTTGTCGGATTCCGAGATGTGGGCCTCGCAGACGAATTTTTAATTAATTTCGGGATCTTTTCTTTAAAATGTAGTATTTTCTTATAAAATTGATTCCTATAATATTTAGTGATTATATCGAATTATTTTGGCTAGATTCGAGCCAGACGGAGTTGAATAATCGTGGAAAAAGCCTTATAGTGGATTAAATTGGAGCAAGACTAGGTAATTCTCTTGTCTAATCTTGTGAGGGGGAAATTACCTCATAGGTGATTAAGATTAAATAATTGTTGCTAATTGTGGGGGGGTATGTACGCACGAGGTGACGAGAGTCCGTGCGTAGCTACTATAAACGCTAAAGTCCAGGTAGTTTAGGACTCAAAGCATGTCTTACTTGCGTAAAGTGTATTCTTTGATTTATTTATATTAATTGATATCTATATGAATATATTGTGAATTATTTGATAAAGATATTAAAAGATAAAAATCTCATAGACTTGATTTTTATTTAAATCAATTAATTGTCAAAAGAAATTGTTCTCCTCCCAAATTTATCTTATAATAAACATACTGTCCTTCCGGAGGCACATAAGAAAATGTTCCCCTTTCTTGTGGAGCGGGCCGAACGCCTCGGCAAGATAGATGCATCTATGGATCACGCCGCACGTCCCTCGACAGTGTAGACGACACTTTGGATCGGGCCGTACATCCTCGGCAGAAATCGTGCTTAATAATAATAATTACACGATACTTTAATAATTTATTTCAGATTGAGAAGCTAATTAATAAATTGCAAAAAACCTTGGAATTTAATGAATTATTATTCTTGCTTGTTAAGGAATTAATTGTTACTCCTGTAAATGAGATTTAATTGATAAATTGGAAATTATTTGAGTTGAAGGAATTTAATTAATATATTGAGAATTGTTACATTTGAATGAATTTGATTATTTCCGCTGAGTAAATAAATTATTTGTAAATTCTGTAAATCATGCTGATTTAAATATCTTACTTTTACTTCAATTAATATTGACCTATAGTAAGTGTCAAAGTCGGCCATCTCGTCTCTACCACTTTGAGATTAGGCTTAATACTTACTGGGTACACGTTGTTTACGTACTCATACTACACTTGCTGCACTTTTTGTGCAGGATCTGAGACAGGTACTAGTGGAGGACCTATCATCACATACCCACGTCATTCCGAGGCATAGTGGTGAGCTGCCTTTCTGAGCCGTTCTGTAGCTACTAGTGTCTCTTCTGATATTTCTATTCTGTCTATTTTATTTCAGACAATATTTGGAGTTTTGTATAATCTACTAGATGCTCATGCACTTGTGACACCGGGTCTTGGCACACACATTAGTAGAAATTGGTATTTTATTATCTTCTTGGAATAAAAGTTTAACAAATGTATGTTTGACTTATTAGTTGGCTTGCCTAGCTGTAGTGTTGTGTGCCATCACGACCTATAGGAAAATTTGGGTCGTGACAACATGGTATCAGAGCCTTAGGTTCACGTAGGTCTCACAAGGTATGAGCAGACCTAATAGAGTCTTGCGGATCGGTACAGAGACGTCTATACTTATCTTCTAGAGGCTATATGATGTTAGGAAGCTACCTTTCTTCATATTCTATCGTGCAATTGATGTAGTACTAAATATCCTTCTTTTATTCTCTCACAGATGGTGAGAACACGCTCTAATGATATTCCAGACTAGGGAAGAGCTACTCCCCTAGTTGCTAGAGGCCAAGGCAGAGGCCGAGGGAGGGCTCCAGCCTGTGGTAGAGGGCGAGGAAGTCCCAGGACTATTCCGGTTATGCCGCCAGTGGATCCAGTAGAAAATCCCATTATTGAGGAGCAGGGTGAGGTACCTGTGGCAGAGCCAGCTCCGGTGGACTTCACATCTGCACCGGGATTTCAGGATGTTATGGGTCGTATACTGTGATTCATGGATAATATGACTCAGGCCGGTTTATTTCCGGTAGACCCAGGCACATCTCAGGTGGGCGGGGGAGCACAAACCCCTACTGCGCAGGCTCATGGATAGGTAGCTACTATATATCAGACCTAGGGTGCATTAACCGTGGGTGGAGTCCAGCCAGTGGCAGCAGCTACACCTGAGCCGAGGCTGGCTGTAGCCGCCGATCCTGAGAAACTATTGGACAGATGGACTAGACTACATCCTCCTGTCTTCGGGGGTGAGCGACATGAGGATCCACAGGATTTCATTAATCGTTGCAAGGATAGACTGTACAACATGAGGATATTGGAATCCCATGGGGGTTGATTTCGCTACTTTTCAGCTAGAGGGTAGAGCCCGTAAATGGTGGCAGTCTTATGCTCTTGGCAGACCAACAGATTCTCCTCCCATGACTTGGGACAGGTTCACCCGTATCTTCTTGGACATGTATATTCCACCCTCCCAGAGGGAAGAGTTGCGGTTTTAGTTTGAGCAGCTTCAGCAGGGTCAGATGTCAGTGACCGATTATGAGGTGAGTTTTTCTGAATTATCTCGCCATGCACTAATGATACTCCCTACTGAGGCGGAGAGAGTGCGAAGGTTTGTAGCCGGTTTACATACTAGTATTCAGGCTACTATGGCTCGAGAGGTTGAGATGGGTACTTCTTATGAGCGAGTTGTGGAGATAGACCGGAGGATTGAGGGTGTACGTCAGCGGAGCCGAGAGTAGATTATGAGAGATAAGCGGTTCAAGTAATCTGGAGAGTTCAGAGGTGCTCCGTCCGGGGGCAGAGGTTAGTTCGTGAGGGGATAGTCCAGCAGACCCCCATATCCAGCACCACTACCTCCTCGAGGTGCTCCAGTGCGACCTTATCTCAATGCTATCCCAGAGAGTTCTTACCACCCACTAGCTATTCAGGGTCCTCCCAATGGGTATTCAGGTCCCCAGGGTCAGACACTTAGTCAGCAACCCATCGTACCAAAGAGTTGTTACGAGTGTGGGGATCCCAGTAACATGCGGAGGTTTTTCCCCAGGCTTCGAGGTAGACTAGTACAACAGGGTCAGCAGCCTATGCTTACCGGACCAGTTGCTCCACCAGTAGTCCGACCACCTAGAGGTGGAGGACAGGTGGGTAGTGGCCGTGCTAGAGGTAGAGGTCAGCCAGGCGGAGGCCAGCCAGTTGGCGCTCCAGCTCGGTTTTATGCTTTTCTGGCTAGACCAGATGCGGAGGCCTCAGATGCCATGATTACAGGTATTATTTCTATTTGTGGCAAAGATGCCTCAATATTATTTGATCCAGGAACTACGTATTCATATGTGTCATCTCTATTTGCTCTATTCCTGGGTGTTTCTCGTGAGTCCTTGAGTACTCCTGTTTATATGTCCACTCCTGTGGGCGATTCTGTTGTGGTGAACCGGATCTACCGGTCCTATATTATTACATTATGTGGTTATGAAACTAGAGCAGATCTCCTATTGCTTGAGATGACCGATTTTGAAATTATTCTGGGTATGGACTGGTTATCTCCATATCATGATATTCTAGATTGTCATGCCAAGACTGTTACCTTGGCTATTCCAGCATTGCCTAAGCTGGAGTGGAAGGGTTCGCCTGTTAGTTCATTTAATCGAGTTATTTCTTTTATAAAGTCTCAACACATGGTTGAGAATGGTTGTTTGGCTTATCTAGCCTATGTTCGGGATACTACTGCAGAGACTCCTGTTATTGATTCAGTGCCTGTAGTTCGGGAGTTCCGATATGTATTTCCGTCAAATCTTCCAGGTATGCCACCTGATCGTGATATTGATTTCTGTATTGACTTGGCTTCAGATACCCAGCCTATATCTATCCCACCGTATTGCATGGCTTCGAAAGAATTGAAAGAACAACTTGAAGAATTACTTGCCAAAGGGTTTGTCAGACCGAGTGT
This sequence comes from Nicotiana tomentosiformis, assembly GCF_000390325.3. Classification (NCBI taxonomy): domain Eukaryota; kingdom Viridiplantae; phylum Streptophyta; class Magnoliopsida; order Solanales; family Solanaceae; genus Nicotiana; species Nicotiana tomentosiformis. The sequence goes on from NC_090817.1 coordinate 165,758, forward strand.
ATCGCCTTGGGGTGCACCGGTATTATTTGTGAAAAAGAAGGATGGAACAATGCGGATGTGTATTGATTATCGCCAATTGAACAAAGTCACTATTAAGAACAAGTACCCGTTGCCGCGTATTGATGATCTATTTGACTAGTTGCAGGGTGATAGGGTATTCTCTAAGATCGACTTGAGGTCGGGGTACCATCAGTTGAAGATTCGGGATTCGGATGTTCCGAAGACTGCTTTCCGTACTAGATATGGTCATTATGAGTTTCTGGTAATGTCTTTTGGTTTAACTAATGCACTGGCAACATTTATGGATCTGATGAACTGGGTATTCAGGCCATATATTGACTCATTTGTCATTGTCTTCATTGATGACATTTTGATCTACTCACGTAGTAAGGAGGAGCATGAGCAGCATATGAGAGTAGTGCTTCAGACATTGCGGGAACAAAAGCTATATGCTAAGTTCTCTAAATGTGAGTTTTGGCTAGAGTCTGTAGCATTTTTGGGACATATCGTATCGGGCGAAGGTATTAAAGTTGATCCCAAAAAGATTGAGGTAGTTCAGAATTGGCATCGTCCCACTTCGGCGACTGAGATCAGGAGTTTTCTGGGTTTGGCAGGTTATTATCGTCGGTTCGTGGAAGGTTTTTCATCTATTCCTGCACCTTTGACCAAATTAATCTAGAAGGGTGCTCCATTCCGATGGTCCGATGATTGTGAGGTGAGCTTTCAGAAGCTCAAGACATCATTGACTACAACACCAGTGTTAGTGTTGCCTTCTGGTTCAGGGATGTATACAGTGTATTGTGACGCTTCACGCGTTGGCTTGGGTTGTGTATTGATGAAGGAAGGGCAAGTTATTGCATATGCTTCACGTCAGTTGAAGCCCCATGAAAATAATTATCCGGTACATGATTTAGAGTTAGCTGCGATTGTTCACGCTCTTAAGATTTGGAGGTATTATCTTTATGGGGTGTCTTGTGAAGTTTACACTGAACATCGCAGTTTGTAGCATTTGTTCAAGCAGAGGGATCTAAATTTGAGGCAGCGCAGATGGCTGGAGTTACTAAAAGATTATGATATTACTATCTTGTATCATCCGGGCAAAGCAAATGTGGTTGCAGATGCCTTGAGTAGAAAGGTAGAGAGTATGGGTAGTTTAGCTTTCATTTCAGCAGAGGAAAGACCATTAGCCTCAGATATTCAGTCTTTGGCTAACAGACTTGTGAGGCTGGATATTTCAGAGCCCAGCCGAGTTCTTACATGTGTTGTGGCCCGGTCTTCACTATTTGAACAGATCAAGGCTCGCCAGTATGATGACCCACACCTAGTAGTTCTTCATGAAACGGTACTACGAGGTGGTTCCAAGGAAGTTACTATTAGAGCGGATGGTGTTCTGCGACTCCAGGATCGTCTGTATGTTCCTAATGTGGATGAACTGAAGAAAAAGATCATAGAAGAGGCACACAGTTCTCGATATTCTATTCATCCAAGTGCTACTAAGATGTATCGTGACTTGAGGCAACATTATTGGTGGCGACGAATGAAAAAGGACATAGTTGAGTATGTAGCTCGGTGTCTAAATTGTTAGCAAGTTAAATATGAGCACCAGAGGCCAGGTGGCCTACTCCAGCAGATGACCATACCAGAGTGGAAATGGGAATGAATTACTATGGATTTTGTAGTTGGGTTGCCGCGGACCTTGAGGAAGTTTGATGCAGTTTGGGTGATTGTTGACAGGTTGACCAAGTCGGCACGTTTTATTCCTGTTGTGACTATGTATACTTCAAAGAGGTTGGCCCAGATTTATATTCAGGAGATAGTTCGGTTGCACGGTGTACCAATTTCCATCATATCAGATAGAGGCCCTCAATTTACTTCAAATTTCTAGAGAGCAGTACAAAGTGAGTTGGGGACCCGTGTAGAGCTCAGCACAGCCTTTCATCCGCAGACCGATGGATAGTCAGAGAGGACAATTCAGGTTTTGGAGGATATGCTCAGGGCATGTGTGATTGACTTTGGAGGTTAGTGGGATCGTTTCCTGCCTTTGGCCGAGTTTGCTTATAATAACAGTTACCAATCCAGCATCGAGATGGCTCCATTTGAGGCTTTATATGGTCGGCGGTGTCGTTGACCTATCGGATGGTTTGAGCCAGGTGAGGCTAAGTTATATGGTACTGATTTGGTAAGGGATGCTTTGGAAAAGGTAAAGTTGATTCAGGAGCGACTTCGTACAGCACAGTCCAGACAAAAGAGTTACGCGGATCAGAAAGCGCGTGATATATCATTTATGGTAGGTGAAAACGTTCTCTTGAAGGTTTCGCCGATGAAGGGAATTATGAGATTTGGGAAGAAGGGCAAGTTGATCCCAAGGTTTATAGGCCCATTTAAGGTGTTGAAACGAGTTGGGGAGGTTGCTTATGAGCTTGCCTTGCCTCCCAGCCTATCGGGAGTTCATCCGGTTTTTTCTCCGGAAGTATCATGCCGACCTATCACATGTGTTAGACTTCAGCACAATTCAGCTAGATAATAGCTTGGGTTATGAAGAGGAGCCAATTGTCATTGTTGATAAACAGGTTCGCCAGTTGAGATCCAAGAGGATTTCTGCAGTAAAAGTCCAGTGGAGGGGCCAACCAGTCGAGGAAGTGACTTCGGAGACCGAGGAAAACATGCGGAGCAAATATCCAGACTTATTCAACACTTCAGGTATAACTCTAAACCCATTCGAGGACGAACGTTTGTTTAAGAGGTGGAGAATGTAATGACCCAACCGGTCATTTTAACTTTTAGAACCCCGTTCCCTAAAATAAAACTTCATGTAGGTGCTTGTAATGATTTATGACTTGCGGGGATGGTTGGTTCGGGATTCGGAAGTGTTTGGAGTGAAATCGAAACACTTGATTCCTTAAGTTGGCCTTAATGTATTAAGTTTGACTTCGGTCAACATTTTGAGAAAATGACCCCGGAATAGAATTTTGATGATTCCAACAGCTCCGTATGGTGATTTTGGACTTAGGAGCGTGATCGGAATTGTTTTTGGAAGTCCGTACTGAAATTAGGATTGAAATGACTAAAATAGGAATTTAAAGTTTGAAAGTTTGACCGGGGAGTTGACTTTTTAATACCGGAGTCGAAATTCAGTTCTGAAAATTTTCATAGCTCCGTTATGTAATTTATGACTTGTGTGTAAAATTTGAGGTCAGTCGGAGTTAATTTGATAGGTTCCGACATTGAACGTAGAAGTTGAAAACTCTTAGTTCATTAAGCTTGAATTGGGGTATGATTCATGGTTTTAGCGTTGTTTGATGTGATTTAGAGGTTCAACTAAGTTCATATGATGTTTTAGAACTTGTTGGTATATTTGGTTGAGGTCCCGAGGGCCTCAGGTGAGTTTCAGATGGTTAATAGATCAAAAGTTGGACCTAAAAAGCTACTGCAATTTTCTCTTCTGCTGCATATTCTGGGATGTGATCGAGACTCAGATCGAGCCCCAGATATCGAGCCTTAGATCGAGGCCTCAGTCAAAGATAGGGACGAGGCTCAATATCAAAGCCTCGATCGAAGGCAAGGCTCGAGGGCATGATCGAAGGTAATGCTCGAGGGCTAAGATCGTGACCCATGCTCGATGCCCTGATCGAAGGTCCGTCTCGAGGGCCAGGATTGAGACCCAAGATCGAGGTTCACAATCGAAGGTTCAAGCTCGATGCCATGATTGAGTCTATGATCGAAGGCCTAACCCGATACCCTGATCGAAGCCGAGATCGAAGGCAAGGCTCGAGGGCATGATCGAAGGTATGGCTCGAGGGCTATGATCGAAGGCCCAACCTCAATGCCCTGATCGAGGCCATGAACGAGGTCCAGGCTCGAGCCTGTGATCGAAGCGCCGATCGAGGCCCAGTTCGAGGGCCAGTTCCGAAAGCTACTGGGCAGTGTTATAAAAAGAGGGTATTCGTCCCATTTGCCATTTTTGACGAACTTGAGCTTGAGTAGAGACGACTTTTGGCATATTTTCAAGGCAAAAACATTGGGGTAAGTGATTCTAACTCGGATTTGGTCTACATATACAAGTATATCATTATTTTCACAATCTAATTAGTGTTTTGAGATTGAAATTTAGAAAAATCTAGAAATCTCGTAAAACGAAATTTTGAGATTTCGGTATCGATTCGGAGTCGGATTTGAGTGAAACTGATATGGTTGGACTCGTAATTGAATCGGTTGTCGGATTTCATAACTTTCACTGGATTCCGAGATGTGGGCCCCGCGAACGAATGTTTAATTAATTTCGGGATCTTTTCTTTAAAATATAGCATTTTCTTATAGAATTGATTCCTATAATATTTAGTGATTGTATCGAATTATTTTTGCTAGATTCGAGCCAGACGGAGTTGGATAATCGTGGAAAAGGCCTTATAGTGGATTAAATTAGAGCAAGACTAGGTAAGTCTCTTGTCTAATCTTGTGAGGGGGAAATTACCTCATATGTGATTAAGATTAAATAATTATTGCTAATTGTGGGGGCTATGTAAGCACGAGGTGACGAGAGTCCATGCGTAGCTACTATAAATGCTAAAGTCCAGGTAGTTTAGGACTCAAAGCATGCCTTACTTGTGTAAAGTATATTCTTTAATTTATTTATATTAATTGTTATCTATATGAATATATTGTGAATTGTTTGATAAAGATATTAAAAGATAAAAATCTCATAGACTTGATTTCTATTTAAATCAATTAATTGTCAAAAGAAATTGTTCTCCTCCCAAATTTGTCTTATATTAAACATACTGTCCTTCCGGAGGCAGATAAGAAAATGTCATCCTTTCTTGCGGAGAGGGCCGAACGCCTCGGCAAGATAGATGCATCTATGGATCGCGCCGCACGTCCCTCGGCAGTGTACACGACACTCTGGATCGGGCCGTACTTCCTCGGCAGATATCATGCTTAATAATAATAATTGCACGATACTTTAATAATTTATTTCAGATTGAGAAGCTAATTAATAAATTGGAAAAATCCTTGGAATTTAATGAATTATTATTCTTGCTTGTTAAGGAATTAATTGTTACTCCTGTAAATAAGATTTAATTGATAAATTGGAAATTATTTGAGTTGAAGGAATTTAATTAATATATTGAGAATTATTAGATTTGAAGGAATTTGATTATTTTCGCTGAGTAAATAAATTATTTGTAAATTCTGTAAATCATGCTGATTTAAATATCTTACTTTTACTCCAATTATTATTGACCTATAGTGAGTGTCAAAGTCGGCCATCTCCTCTCTACCACTTTGAGATTAGGCTTGATACTTACTGGGTACACGTTATTTACGTACTCATACTACACTTGCTGCACTTTTTGTACAGGATCTGAGACAGGTACTAGTGGAGGACCTATCTTCACATACCCACGTCATTCCGAGGCATAGTGGTGAGCTGCCTTTCTGAGCCGTTCTGCAGCTACCAGTGTCTCTTATGATATTTCTATTCTGTCTATTGTATTTCAGACAGTATTTGGAGTTTTGTATAATCTACTAGATGTTCATGCACTTGTGACACCTGGTCTTGTCACACACATTAGTAGAAATTGGTATTTTATTATCTTCTTGGAATAAAAGTTTAACAAATGTATGTTTGACTTATTAGTTGGCTTGTCTAGTTGTAGTGTTGGGTGCCATCACGACCTATAGGCGAATTTGGGTCCTGACATCCTTATTATGCACCGGCAGTGTCTAGTGTGCCTCTTGTATGGGGTGCTTCCAGTGGTTAGTCCAGTCAATCAGGCCCGATCCAGTCACAACAATCATGTCCTCCGAGAGTTTATTTTGAGTGCGGCGACACTCATCATTTGGTAAGGGATTTCCCCAGATTCAGGAGGGGTGTACCTGCACAGATTTCTCAGGCACCACGTGCTCCACCGGGTCCTCAGGCTATAATTATAGCACCAGCTACCACCCCACCTACACAACTAGCTAGAGGTGGAGGTCGGATAGTTAGAGGTCGCTCTAGAGGGGGAGGCCAGGCAAGATATTATTTCCTTCATGCTAGGATAGAGGCAGTTGCATCAGATTCTGTTATCACAAGTACTGTTCCTGTTTGTCATAGAGATGCATTAGTCTTATTTGACCCAGGCTCCACTTATTCCTATGTGCCATCTTATTTTGCTTCATATTTGGGTGTATTGTGTGATTATCTGAGTTCACTTGTTTATGTATCTACACCCGTTGGTGATTCTATTGTTGTTGACCATGTGTATCAGCCGTGTTTGATTGTTCTTACCGATTTTGAGACTAGAGACGATTTATTATTGCTCAGTATGGTGTATTTCGATGTTATTTTGGGCATAGATTGGTTGTCGCCCTATCACACTATCCTTGATTGTCATTCTAAGACAATGACGTTGGTAATTCTAGGTCTACCGCAACTAGAGTGGAGAGGTACCTTGGATCATGTTCCTAGCATGATTGTTTCATTTCTTAAAGCTCAGCGAATGGTTGAGAAGGGGTGTGATGTGTATATGGCCTATGTAAGAGATGTTAGTATTGATACTCCTACTATCGATTCAGTTCCGGTACTGAGGGATTTTGCAGACGTATTTCCAGCGGACCTTCCGGGCATGCCGCCCGACAGAGATATTGACTTTGTCATTGATTTGTTATAGGGCACTCAACCCATTTCTATTCCACCTTTTCGTATGGCCCCAACAGAGTTGAAGGAGTTAAATGAATAGTTGCAAAAGTTGCTCGATAAGGGCTTCATTCAGCCCAGTGTGTCGCTATAGGGTGCTCCCGTCCTTTTTGTGAAGAAGAAAGATGGTTCTATGCGGATGTGTATTGATTATCACCAATTAAACAAGGTTCCAATGAAGAACATGTATTTATTGCCACGTATTGATGACCTATTTGATCAGCTTTAGGGTGCCAGAGTGTTCTCTAAGATCGACTTGAGTTCATGCTATCATCAGTTGAAGATTCGGAAGCCATATATCCCGAAGACTGCTTTCAGGACCCGGTATGATCATTACGAGTTACTTGTGATGTCTTTTGCGTTGACCAACACCCTAAAAGCATTCATTCACTTGATGAACAATGTATTTCAGCCCTATCTTGACTCATTTGTCATTGTGTTTATTGACGACATTCTGGCGTACTCCCGGAGTCGGGAGGATCATGAGCAACACCTGAGGACTGCGCTTCAGACCTTGAGGGAGAAAAAGTTATATGCAAATTTTTTGAAGTGTGAGTTATGGATAGATTCAGTGGCATTTTTGGGTCATGTATTATCGAGTGAGGGGATCAAGATAGACCCGAAGAAGATTGAAGCAGTGCAGAGTTGACCCAGACCGTCCTCAGCTACGGAGATTCAGAGTTTTCTTGGCTTGGCAGGGTATGACCGTCGATTTGTAGAGGGTTTGTCATATATTGCATCACCTATGACCAGATTGACCCTGAAGGGTGCTCCATTCAGGTGGACCGAGGAGTGTGGGGAGACTTTTCAAAAGCTCAAGAATGTTTTGATTACAACCCCAATATTAGCGTTGCCTATCGGATTGGGGTCCTATACGGTGTATTGTGATGCGTCGCGTATTGGTCTCGGTGCGATGTTGATGCAGGACAGTAGGGTGATCGCCTACGCATCTAGACAATTGAAGCTGCATAAGAAGAATTATCATGTCCATGACCTAGAGTTAGCAGCTATTGTTCATGCCTTGAAGATCTGACGGCACTATTTGTATGGTGTTCCTTGTGAGGTTTTCACCGATCACCGGAGTCTACAACATCTATTTAAATAGAAGCATCTTAACTTGCGGTAGCGGAGATGGTTGTAGTTGCTTAAGGATTACGACATCACCATTCTCTATTATCCCAGGAAGGCCAATGTGGTGGCCGATGCCTTGTGTCGCAAGGCAGAGAGTTTGGGAAGTTTAGCATATCTACCAGTAGCGGAGAAGCCTTTAGCCTTGGATGTTCAAGACATGGCCAACCAGTTTGTCAGATTGGATGTTTTAATAAATAGTGGATACATTTTTTAAACTTAACTCTTTGCATATCGACTAGAATTCGAGATAAACAAACTGTCAAAAATAACCTAAGCAACAACTATTCCATTTAAATAAGAGAACAAATAGCTACTGTGAATAATAAAGCATTTCATCAAACAATGATCATGTAAAATAAAGAAAAATTAACTGTCACATAGCCTACATCATTAGAGTGCATAAGATCAATTTATCCAAACAAAACATCCACGAGCTAAGTTCCAAACAAAGTGAATTTACCAAACTTATTTAAATATGCTAGAGAAAAAGCTGAAGCATGATACTTATTATTGAATAAAAAAAGTAAGAGAACTGAACCTTCAGTTGAGCTTAAGGACGTTTCCTTTGGTATTGAGTTACATGACTTTCAACATCGACTCGTCGTCCAAACAACAAGATTACAATTTGACTCGTCGAAAACTCGACCTCGATAGATCCTCAAACTCGAACAACAATACCTCGTCAGTGGTTGGTTTTTGGACTGGTTTTAGGTTTGGGGGGCTCGTTTTGATGGTTGTTTGTATAGTGTTTGGGTGATTTTGAAGAAAGAGCTTCACGTTAATGGTGGAAATGAGAGGGGAAGAAGATGAGTATGCCTCCATAAAATGATGGCTACTGCGCCGCGTTTTTTCTTCCCCTTTTTTTCTAGATTCGTTGTCCTCCTTAAAATATTGGACTCCTCCTCTTTTGATTAAAGCTTTTACTCTATATATATATATATGCATATGTCTAATAGTGAGGATAAAGATGTGCATATAGTTTAAAATAAATGTGTGTGATCGTGTGTGTGCTTCGTGCATAGGGTATTCAGTTTGTTTGGAGGACCAAAGTACGATGGCATTATTGGTTGAATCAATATTAGGCAACCTTACTATGAAACAGACATTGACTCATATTGTCATCCCTGCTTTCGATATCAAGCGCCTTCAACCAATTATCTTCACCACTGTTGATGCCAGAGCAAATGTCTCTAAGAATGTTCTATTATCAGACATCTGCCTCAGTACCTCCGCAACACCAACCTCTTTTTCGGTACACTATTTTGAGACTAGGGATGCTCAAGGGAGAATACGCACATTTGATAAGATTAACGGAAGTGTGGCTGCAAATAATCCAATTTGGGACGTTCGGAGTCGGAAAATCGAGGGAAAGATATTCTTACCGATAGATTGAGCAACATTTGAGGTAAGTGACTTGTTTAACCTTGTGTGGGAAAAGTTCCCTTAGAAATTTATATTGATATGATAATTGTGATGTGTTGAAAGTCGCGTACACGAGGTGACGAATGTGTATACACGCTAAATGTGGAAGATCATGTCTTTAAATTATGTAGATCACTGTTGCATATTAATTAAATTATTTTATCATGTTATATTCATCATCATTGATCTATTTTTTATATTTTAAATTGCATGACCTTTTCCTGCTAATTATTTTACCTGTTTAGTTGAAACTCTGTATCTTTTGTTTTGTGCATTATTTGAAGGTTGGATTTCTTAAATTTAAATATTATTAATATGAAGTATTTGACATTGTAAAAAAATCTAGTATTGAGGCAACGTGTTGAAAATTATGAAATATTATTTTTGCTGAGTTATTCATTCCCGAATATTTTGTGAGATTTTTGTACTCACTGTGATTGAGCCGTGAGCCCCTTATTGTGAAAAATATTATTGTTGTTGATTTATTTTGGCAAGTTAAAATATTTGGGAACTGAGGTGCAAATTGTGATATATTGTGATATTGATACGCATGTGGTGGTATAAGGTTCGGGTGTTGAAATGCATGCGGTGAGATAAGGGTGTCTTGATATGCGTGGCTAGTAGGGGAATTACTAGAAGTCGTGCGGTGTGATAAGGGTGGCTAAAACGCGGGAAGCTATTTCGGGAAAAAATATTTTCTTTAAAATTTAATGTGAAAGCTCCCGCGGTGATATAAGAAAATGAAATATTGTGAATTTATTCATGAGTTGGGACTACGAGGTGGTACCTCGGGAGTATTTTTGTTGATTTTTATTTATGGCTGAATTTGCCTTTGGTTAATTTGTGTTTTCCTTAAAGTTGTAAAATTCTATTTTCCTTCCGCGAGGTATTAATTGCACTTATTCTGTGTAGTTATATTGTGACATACTACTTACTTGATTGATTCCCTTTGTCCAAGCTACTTACTTTTTGTGCAAATCCAGGTACTTCCTATCAGACCGGGCATCAGTGAACTAGCCGTACGCGAAGACTTCAAGGTATATCTGCCAGCGTCATTCTGGGGTCGTTTTCTCAAAAGTCAACTCTCCGGTCAACTTTTTCCATTTAAGCTTCTAAATAGGAATTGTTCTTTCAATTTAATTCTAAATCTTCCGAAAATCAAACTCGACCACACCCGAGGGTCATAATACATATTACGAAGCTGCTCGAGACCTTAAGTCACTAAACAGGGCATTAATTCTTAAAACGACAAGTTGGGTCGTTACATTCTCCACCTCTTAAACATACGTTCGTCCTCGAACGTGCTAAGAATTATTCTGATGATATTAAATTATTCAGTGCATTATTTCACACATACTCACAGGTGATTCTACGTTACCATAAATTTAACAGGAGTCCGACAATATCATCTTTGTGGAGATTATTTCTTTTATTTACACTTATAAGCCTTCAAGCCAATTCCTTAACACTCCAAATAAATTTTGAATTCCTGACATCAACACACGGTATTAGTCTCAACCGGCTGTAGCAATTCGTGCTTACGCACATGACATACGTATGTCCATAACCACATCTCATGTCATAATAGCTGTTTATAATTAATTTCCACTATCCTCAATTAATCTCATATTAACCAAAATCTCATTTCCACTTTTCTTAACATTGAAAGCAACACGCGAGGCATGAATACCTCATAATTATTTACCCGAATTAACGAGTCATATTTAACTCCACCTGGGCACCCACCTTATAGGCTAAAACTCAGTGTTTATAGCACGAATATGGCTAAATATGCACAGAAAAATATATAAGAATTATCAAATAAGCCTAACAGGCATATCTCCATATAAATACTATAGTACAAATTTAATTTCACAAAAGGGAAAATTTAAACTCATAAAATTTTCATCACAAGGACCTCGTCCTTATATCACTTCCACCACGATTCGTAGCCCAGTTTAAATATTTCACATCATCTAAAAAAATGCGAGGATCTCTTCCTCAACTCCGAATCAAAAATATTTTGCACATTGTGCCAACTGAAATTTTCAATTTCCTTTCTTTCTTCTTTTCAATAAATTCCGTAAACAACTTTCACAATACATAATGAGCCCCCATTCCAATAGGGCATAAAATTCATAAAATGTGAATTCAATTATTCTGAAATCACATTAAAGTCCACTGTAGTGAGTAATAAAAAGTCATGTTCGGAATTATAGCCCTCAATGGTGTACAAAAATAAAAATGATAGACACGGGACAACATCATCAAACCTCCCAACAGGGATAAACATGTAAGTAAGTCACATAATTGCGAAGCTCAACCATAAGCGGAGCATAATAGGAGGACTTGCCTCAAAATTTAGAACCGAATCAAATTAAGGAATATATCCTTTTATAACAGATCAGGATCATACCTGTAACAACACCATCTGGTGTAGTGGCGTCAGCCCCACCATAACAAATATATCAACGGACTGGACCTCCCCCTCTAGGACGCCCTTTACCCGCCTGTCCTCCACCTCTAACTAGCTGTGTACGTGGAGTAGTAACTGCATTAGGGCCCATAGCCTGAGTGTTGTGATGAAATCCACCTATCCCAAGTCTGGACAATCTCTCATGATATGCCTAGTATTACCACACTCATAACAACCCCTCTGAGGTCGCAACTACTCATACCGAGTTTGTGCCGGATAACTGGAATAACCACTGTAAGAATATCGTATCGGTGGTGCACTATAAGAACTTACTGGAGCAACCTGAGTAATCTGATGTGCGGACTGAGCTGGCCGACTGCTCGAATCTCTGCCATAATGGGTCATAGATGAAGAGTAAAATCCACTGAACCCTCCAGAGCTTCAAGACCTTTTGGCCTCCTTAGACTCCCTTTCCTCACCTAGAACATCCTCAATCCTCCTCACAATCTCCACTACTTGTTGAAATGGATTATCAGTTTGCAACTCTCGATCCATGCATATTTTAATATCATAATCGAACCCCTCAATGAATTCTCTCCTCGGACCTCGGAGTCCCCCTCAGTTATCTCCTATGTCATTTACCTTCCGTACTTCTTTTAATAGACTCTGGTGTATAGAGATACTACTTTTCTTCTGTAGCTTATGACTTATGATGTTTCGGGTTTTGGGAATACTGTGTATTACTAGAGTGTTGGTTCTTATACATGCCGATCGGCATTGTTATCAGTTATTTAGTTATCTATTGCAATTAGTTGTTAAGTTTTCCTTCCATTTTTGTTATTTCCTCATTTTGTTAGGCTTACCTAGTCGTAGAGACTAGGTGACGTCCCGACATCTTACGGAGGTAGAATTGGGTTGAGACAAGTTGGTATCAAAGATCTAGGTTCATTGGTGTCGTGAGTCACAAACAAGTTTAGTAGAGTCTCACGTATTGATAAAGAGACGTCTGTATTTATCTTCGGGAGGCTATGGAACTATTAGGAACTATATTTATGGAATTGTTGACTTCGAAATTCTAAACTTTTGTATTCTATTCTCTCACATATAGTGAGGACACGTACATGCGGATCTGATGACCAAACATCGATGCCTCATGCTAGATCCGCGAGAGGTCGGGGCCGGGGTAGAGGTCGAGGACGTCCACGTGGTGCAACCAAAGCACTTGTATGAGCTGCTACAGAGGAGAGCCAGTAGCTCTAGTTAGAGGGTAGACACCTGAGATACCTGTTGGTGCACTAGCCCTCCAAGAGACTAGCCAAGTTTCTTAGCATGTTCAGCACCTTGGCTCGGGCGGGATTGATTCTACTTGATCCTGCCACATCTCAGGTTGGGAGAGGAGCACAACCTCCCATCGTCGGTACTCCAGAGCAGTGCATTTAAGTCGACCAGATTCCAGAGATTATACTGATGCAACCGGTAGCTCCAGCTCAGCTCGAGGTTAGGGAAATAGTTTCTGAGGCAGATCAGCTCATACTTGAGAGGTACAAGAAGTACCACCCTCCTACCTTCAGTGGATTGGCGTCGGAGGATGCCCCGTGTTGTTTTGGAGGATTGTTACCGTATTCTTCATACTATGGGCGTATCGGAGTCGAGTGGGGTTTCTTTTACTATATTCCAGCTTAGAGGAGCAACCTATCAGTGGTGGTGTGCTTATGTGTTGGGTAGTCCGGCTGAGGCAACTTCACTTACATGGACTCAGTTCTCAGACATGTTCTTGAGGGAGTATGTTCCTCAGAGTCTCATAGACACATGGCGCGCGAAGTTTGATCAGTTGCGCTAGGGTGCTATGACTGTGTTAGAGTATGCAATTCACTTCAGTGATTTGGTCCGACATGCACCATCCTTGGTTGCCACAATTTGAGAGAGGGTTCGTCGGTTTATTGAGAGACTCCACCCCAGTATCAAGCTTAACATGGCACGAGAGTTAGAGATGGATATTTCTTACCAGTGGGTTATCAGTATTGCTAGGAGATTGGAGGGTATTCTTGTTCGGGGAAGAGAGGAGAGGGAGGCCAAGAGATCTCAAGAGTCTAGCACTTATAGTGGTACTCGTTCCCTAGCTGCAGTTCGCCATGGTAGGGGTTATGTGAGTCTCCCCATTCGTTCAGCTCTTCAAGCTGCCAGTGGTATTCCGGCCCCTTCTAGGCCTCAGGAGCCTTATTATGCTGTGATGACCTGATAGGTCATCTCATGTTTTGAAACCTAATTCTGTGATCCGAAGCCTTAAAAATCATATTTTAACCTTTCTCAATTTGCGTGCAAAATTTAGGCGTCTTTCCGGAAAGATTTTATGTTTAAAACTGATAAAAATAAGAAATATTGCCTTAAAATTAATTTGAGTTGAGTTCAGTTAATGTTTTGAGTAAATGGACCTGGATCTGTGTTTTGACGGTCCCGGTAGGTCTGTATCGTAATTTGGGACCTGGGCGTATGTCCGGAATCGAATTCCAAGGTCTCTAGAACGAGATATGGAATGTGAAAAATTAAAAGCTTGAAAGTTTAATCATTTTAAGAATTGACTGATGTTTGGTCTTGTTGATACCAGGTCCGTATTTTGGTTCCAGATTTATGACTTTTCTTTCGAATTTGGTGAGAAGTGGAGTTGATTTGACGTGATTCAGATGTTTTGTTGTGAAAATATATGTTTTAAAGTTTTCTTGAAAATTTCATTTGATTTGGTGTTCAATTCGTAGTTCTAAGTGTTATTTTAGTGATTTTATCACGCGAGCAAGTTTATATGATGTTTTAGGACTTGTGTGCATGTTTAGTTTGGAGCCCCGAGGGCTCGGGTGAGTTTCAGATAGGCTACAGAGTGAATTGAACTTAGAAAATCATAGCTGGTGCATCAGACCTGTAGATTTCGCATTTGTGAGATCTGGCTTGCAAATGCAAGCCTCGCATTTGTGAAGGAACCATCGCATTTGCGAGCAGTAGGCTGGGGGGTGGACCTTCGCATTTGCGATGTTTTGGTCGCATTTGTGATCCTCTCTTATCCGCATCTGCGAACACTTATTCTCATTTGCGATGACAGTAGGCCTAAGGCAGTTCCGCATTTGCAAAGAAATTGTCGCATTTGCGGGGATCGCATTTGTGAACCCCATGTCGCAAATGCTATGCCAGCAGCTATTCAATAATTAGAAAAATGGGATTTTCACTCATTCTTCAAAGTTTCAAAACAAGAAAACCCTAGGGGCGATTTGTCCAAGACTCTTTCTTCCCCAAATCAGTGGTAAGTGATTCTAACCCATTTTCTTTCAATCTTCCATTACATTTCACAGGTTTTTAACCTAAAATCTAGTGTTTTCATGGTAGAAATTTGGGGGTTTGGATAGAGTTAGGGATTTTTGAGAAATTGGGATTTAGACCTCAAATTGGGGTTGGATTCCAAAACAAATTACGTAACCGGGCTCGGGGGTGAATGGGTAATTGGGTTTTGGCCCGAATTTTGGGTTTGGACCAAGCAGGCCCGGGAGTTGACTTTTGTTGATGTTTTCAATAATGACCTAAATTGAATCTTTTGCAATCGTGGGTGATTCCTAAATCTTATTTTGAATCGTTTTGTTGGTAAATTGCTAGATATTGTTGGTTCAGAGGCTTGTTTGAAAGGCAAAAGTGTGGTTGAGACTTGAGTAGTCTTTGGAGCGAGGTAAGTGTTGTGTCTAACTTTAACTTGGGGGAATTAGGAACCCTCAGACTATTTTCTATGTGAAATTCATGTGAGCGGCGTATATGTGAGGTGACGAGTACTTATGCGCCGCCAAATTATCTCTTTTCCCTATTTTTTTTCCAGTTTTTCCCATAATATCTCTTTCCATGTCTTAATTGTTAAATGCTCTAATTGTGTTCCTATGCCTAATTGCTACTTGTTAGACATTCTTTCCTCATGTTCATGATATTGTTCTTTCCATAGTTTCATTATCTCTTATTATTTGTTTACGCTGGCTTATCGGTACCATTTTGTTGTATATTCTGAATTGGTCTCGCTGTGTAGTATTACTTATGTGAACTTTCATGACGTACAAGTTTCCTATTTGTTTCGGTTTGGTGTTTAAGTATTGTGAAGGGTTTTCGTGATTTGAATTGTGAATTTATCGTGCATACTGAGCACTTGATGTTGATATGGTGAGATCGGGTTGCACGCCGTAACACTTTTATTTATATTCACTATTGTTTATGCTATTATGAGGAAATAAGGGAGGAATAGAGATGTACGGTGGGATCGGGTTGCGCGCCACAACAACCTATGTGTTTATGTTTCCCTTAGCTGTGTTAGGCTTATGGTATTCTCCATTTCACTTAAGGATTGGTAATTTCTGAACGCTGTTGACCTATTTCCGAGAGTTGTTATTTCTTGCAAATTACTGCTTTATTCTATCCTGTCTTCCTTTTGTTATTTTTATCATATATACTGCGTACAGGATGTAGAGTTAGTGACCCTCCGTAGCCTCGTCACTACTTTGTCGAGGTTAGGTTTGACACTTACTAGTACATGGGGTCGGTTGTACTGATACTGCACTCTGCACTTCTTGTGCAGATTTTGGTGCAGGTCCGGGATGATCGTGAGGTTAGCTACTAGATTCATCCGACAGGAGACCCAAGGTAGATCTGTCGGCGTTCGCAGACCCTGGAGTCCCCTTCTAGACATTTCACTTTACTGTTTCTTTCCTTTCAAAAACAATTCTATTTCTTTCAGACATTTACTTTTAGTAAAATCTTAGAAGTTCGTGAATTGTGACTCCAGATCCGGGTAGTAGTGTATATATTGAGGCTGTTACAAATTTCTGCACTCATTTTAACTCGTTATAGCATAGCTGTTGTTAGTTATTGAAACGTATAAGAATTTGGCTTGATGATTATCTAACATTGGCTTGCCTAGCAAGTGAAATGTCAGGCTCCATCACGGTCCCGACCGTGGGAATTCCGGGTCGTGACATGTTGGTATTAGAGCACTAGGTTTCCTAGGTCTCACAATTCACGAGCGAGCTTAGTAGAGGTTGGGGGTCGGTACGGTAACGTCTGTACTTATCTCCCAGAGGCTATGAAGTTTAGGAACAAATTTTACTTATATTCTTCTCTGTCGTGCGAGTTTATTTTCTGAATACTGATTGAACCCTTCTATTATGTTCTCTCACAGATGGAGAGAACGTGTACCACATCTTCAGCTGAGTAGGAGCCAGAGCCCCTAGTGGCAACTCCTACGAGGGGAAGAGGTCGAGGCCCTGTTAGGGGCCAAAGAAGGGACAGAGCTCAGCCCAGAGCCCGAGCAACAGCTTCAGTTGTGGAGCCTTAGGTAGAGTTAGACGAAGAGGTTCCAACACTAACTGTTCCTGCTGGGCTAGCTCAAGTTCCGGAGGGGTTCATTGCCACCCCAGTGCTTCAGGACGCTTTGGTCCGTTTGGTGGGCCTTTTGGAGAGTATGGCCCAGACAGGCACATTTCCTATGGCACCAGTCGTCCCTCAGGTTGGAGGAGGAGCCCAGACTCCTGCAACTCACACTCCGAAGCATACGCCTCCGTAGTATCAGACTCCACCAGCTTATCCAGTCGGAGTAGTTCAGCCGGTTATTGTGGCATAGACCGGTGATGGATCATCTATGTCTTCTAAGGCTTTGTGGAGATTGGAAAGGTTTACCAAGCTCTTCCTAGTTCACTTTAGTGGTTCTACTTCAGAGGATCCCCAGGAGTATCTTGACAGTTGTCATGAGGTGCTCCAGAACATGGGTATATTAGAGACCAATGGGGTCGACTTTGTTGCATTTTAGATGACTGGTTCCACCAAGAAATGATGGAGAGATTATTTGTTGACCAGACCAGCTGGGTCGCCTGCTCTTACTTGGGACTAGTTCTCTCAGTTCTTCCTAGAGAAGTTTTTGCTTATCACATTGAAAGAGGAACATCGTCGTCACTTTGAGCGTCTCTAGCAGGGTAATATGACTGTTACTCAGTATGAGACCCGTTTTGTGGATTTGGCCTGTCATGCTCTTCTTCTGCTTCCCACCGAGAGAGAGAGAGAGAGAGAGAGAGAGAGAGAGAGAGAGAGAGAGAGAGAGAGAGAGAGAGAGAGAGAGAGTAAAGAGGTTTATTGACGGACTTGCTCAGCCTATCAGATTGCATATGGCTAAGAAGACTGGGAGTGAGATTTCTTTTCAGGCGACTGCCAATGTCGCTAGGCGAGTCAAGATGGTTCTTGCATAGAGAGGTTAGGGGTCTGACAAGAGACCTCGTCATTCCGGTGGGTTCAGCGGTGCCTCATCTGGGGGCAGGGGTACATTTGGTAGGGGCCATCCTCCCAGGCAGTTTTATTCAGCGCTTCAGGCATCCCACAGTGGTTCAGGAGTCGTTGTCCTTATGTGCCTCATTCTAGACAGTCAGTCTATAGTGCACCATCAGCTCCTATTAGTGCACCTCCTATTCAGAGTTACTATCGTGGTCATCCGGCCCTTCCGAGGGGTAGTCTTAGTTTCCACCGCCATAATACCAGGATGGATGTTTCGAGTGTGGTGGTTATTGGTATATCAGGAGGACTTGTCTGAGATTATTGGGCATCCAGCCACAGCATCAGGGTTCTCGTGCCATGGTTCTGGCACCAGTTGCTGCACCACCTGCTCAGCCAGCCAGAGGCAGGGGTCAGGCAGCCAGAGGTAGACGCTATTAGATGTGGAGGCGAACCATCTAAGGCTGTCCTAGGGATGTAGTTCAGGGTGGTGGGCCCTAGCCCCGGTGTTATGCCTTTCCATCCATGCCTGATGCTGAGTCATCTGATGCTGTTATCACAGGTACTGTTTTAGTTTGCAATAGAGATGCTTCAGTTCTATTTTATCCGGGTTCTACTTACTCTTACATGTCATTCTATTTTTCTTCATATTTGATGGTGCCTCGTGATTCCTTGAGTGCTCCTGTGTATGTGTCCACATATGTGGGGGATGCCATTGTTGTAGATCATGTTTATCGTTCTCGTGTAGTCACCATTGGGAGTCTGGAGACTAGTGTAGATCTTCTACTTTTTGATATGGTTGATTTCGATGTCATTTTGGGTATGGATTGGTTGTTATCTTATCATGCTATATTGGATTATCACACCAAGATGGTGACCTTAGTCATGCCGGGGTTTCCTCGATTATAGTGGATGGGGACTCCTGGCCATTCTACCAGCAGGGTTGCCTCTTATATGAAGGCTCGGCGTATGGTCGAGAAGGGGTGTCTAGCTTTTTTGGCTTATGTCTGTGATTCTAGTGCGGAGGTTCCTTCCATGGATTTAGTACCTGTTGTTCATGAGTTTCCAGAGCTGTTTCCTGCAGACTTGCCAGGGATGCCACCCGACAGGAATATTGATTTATGTATTGATTTGGCTCTGGGCACTCAACCCATTTCCATTCCGCCATACAGTATGGGCCGGCTAGAGTTGAAAGAATTGAACGAACAATTGCAAGATTTGCTTGATAAGGGCTTCATTAGACCTAGTGTCTCTCCCTGGGGTGTATCTATGTTATTTGTGAAGAATAAAGATGGATCAATAAGAATGTGTATAGATTTTTGGCAGTTGAACAAAGTCACCATCAAGAACAAGTATCCATTACCGAGGATTGATGATTTATTTGATCAGCTTCAGGGTGCCAAGGTGTTTTCGAAGATTGAGTTGAGATATGGCTACCATCAGTTGAGGATTAGGGCATCCGATGTACCTAAGACAACTTTTCGGACTCGGTACGGGCATTATGAGTTTCTAGTGATGTCCTTTGGGTTAACCAATGCCCCAACAACATTTATGGATTTGATGAACCGAGTATTCAAGATTTATCTGGATTCCTTTGTGATTGTGTTTATTGCTGAAATATTGATCTACTCCCATAGTCGAGAGGAGCACGAGCAGCATCTTCGGGTCGTTCTTCAGACTCTGAGAGATAGCTAGTTATATACTAAGTTTTCAAAATGCGAGTTTTGGTTAAACTCAATCTCTTTCTTGGGGCACGTTGTATCGATAGAGGGCATTCAGGTGGATCATAAGAAGATTGAGGCAGTTCAGAACTGGCCTAGACCTACTTCAGCTATGGAGATCAGGAGTTTCTTGGGTTTGGCGGGCTATTACCGTCGATTTGTGGAGAGGTTTTCATCTATTGCAGCCCCGTTGACCAGGTTGACCCAGAAGATTGAACCGTTCAGATGATCAGACGAGTGTGAGGAAAGATTTTAGATGCTCAAGACTACTTTGACTACAACATCGGTGTTGGTGTTGCCCACAGGTTAAAGATCTCATACGGTATATTGTGATGCAACCCGTATTGGGCTTGGTTCAGTATTGATGCAAGAGGGCAGTGTGATTGCATATGGGTCACGGTAGTTGAAGGTTCACAAGAAGAATTACCCTATCCATGACTTAGAATTGGCAGTCATTGTTCATGTTTTGAAGATTTGGAGGCATTATCTTTACGGCATGTCGTGTGAGGTTTTCACGGATCATTGGAGTTTACAGTACTTGTTCAAACAAAAGGAGCTCAATTTGAGGCAGAGAAGATGGTTAGAGCTATTGAAAGATTATGATATCACCATCTTGTATCATCCCGGGAAGGTCAACGTGGTGGCCGATTCCTTAAGTAGGAAGTCAGTGAGTATGGGCAGCCTTGCATATATTCCAGTCGGTGTGAAACCGCTTGCATTAGATGTTTAGGCTTTGGAAAATCAGTTCGTGAGGTTGGATGTTTCTGAGCCCAGTCATGTTCTAGATTGTACAGTCGCTCGGCCTTCGTTGTTTGAGCACATCAAGGAGCAACAGTATGACGACCCTCATTTGCTTGTCCTTACCGACATGGTGCGTGTCACGCACCAAAACCGAGGAGCACGACCGACGCTCAACCGAGTGAACCCGACCGAGAAAGACTGTTAGATTTTATTCTACCCAAACTCATCCACGAATGGAGATAATACGTATTTTTATTAATTAGACAAAAATGTATTCATGTCTACAATACCAATTCATTACCAATAGTTTCATTATTTAAAAAGTCTCAAAAGGATAAGTAATACAACCACAACATAACATATTTGACTTTCCCAGCAATAATACACAACCCACACTATGTCTACGTAGCCTCTATAGATAAATAAGAGTACAATGATAATGCCGGCAATAAGGCCCCGGCTATACCTCAAATAGAATACACAAAGTACAAAAGATTCATGACCCTGGGATGAAGTGGGGCTCACCAAGTCAGCTGTGAAGAAGGTGTGCCGCTATCACAGATCAATATCTCCTGCTGTGGAACCACCTCCATCTATTTAAAGATGCAATGCCCCCGACAAAAGGGACGTTAGTACTGTCGAATAGCACTAGTATGTATAACTAAACACCATCTCAATAAAATTACAAATAATACAAACGAGATTATCATAATGTTAATGGAATCTTTAATCAACATCAAACCTTAATTTAGGATCAAGACAATGTTTCAATTAATTTCCATATCTCACATTGGGAGATTTTTAGTATCGATATACCATTGTCCACAATACCATTATTCACAATATCAGTACCACCGTACTCTCAACACAGAGTTCGATCACGACTCGATCGGCTAGGCTATCTCATTAGAGACATCAACCACAATTACTCTCAATATCAATACCACAGTATTTAACACGGAGTCCGATCACGACCCGATTGGTTAGGCTATCCATTAGGGACATCGACCACAATCACAATTTCAATTACAATTTCCAGCACAATCACCACCATGTGTGCGGCATGGTGTCCGATCATGACCCGACCAACTAGGTTGTCTTATTCGAGAAATCAACCTTTTTATATCAATCACCACATTTCATATTACTTTGACATCTTTTCATTTCATTGGCACTAATGGCCATAATTATAAAATCATTCTTGGCACGTTGGTTATATTTAGTGTTTTATGCTCACCCTTTTCAATTCCAAATATCATCATCATCAACAACAACAACAACAAATACATTTCAAATCAAGGTGTGTAGTACACATGTGAGCAATTTAGAGTCTAAGGCACACAAAGATATTTCACAAAATTTGGCATAATAACCTTCGTTTGAACTTGACTTGAAGTCGAAACATTATTAATGCAAAACCCACATTTTAACACATCCTCAATCGGTAACAAAACATGAATAAAGCACTTGGGATACTTGTTGAACATATATCTTTCAACCCAATCTTACTCGGAATAGCCAATTTTATAATGAACCACTCGGGACTTACATAATTTACATGAATATCTTGGGATTCAATTCTAAGAGAAGAGTTTAGACAACATACCTCAATCGATTTTCCTTAATTCTAAAGTGTTCTGAAATTCTTAGCAACTTCAATCTATTGTAGAAATATAACAAATTAAACCAAAATTAGGAAGATGTTCATGGTTCTAGCTCATTTGAGCATTTTATCAAACACTAGGTGTGCATTAAGGTTTCAAGGTCCTTTTATGGAGGATTCCATCATCCCACAACCCAATCTTTACCATATTTAGCTCAACAATCTTCCTACACCCTTTGATAACACATGCATGTAAAATAAACAACTCTAAGGCCCAAAAACTATCTTGCTAATTACCCATTTCTAGACAAAATTCGAAATTCATGGTTAGGATGTAGAATCTTACCTATAGGATGAAGACCTAGTGAGTTCCCCTTATTAATCTTCCAAAACTTGAGCAAGAATTGAAGAACAATTATTCATGAACACCTTCTCACTCTAGGGCACTCTCTCTCAATCTAAAATATCAGATTATAGCTAAAAAATGGCCCAAAACATGTATTTAACGAAGTAGGGTCAGGTTTTAAAAACCCAAAAATGGAGCTCCAGAACAAGGTCTGCGATCGCATAAACGATATGCGGAGCGATCGCATAAACGATATGCGGACCACATATCGGTCACATAATTGCTGTCCAGAACCGGCAAATATCTGTAGTGTGTCTGCGGTCACTATGCAGCCCGTAAACCTGTTCTGCGGTCACTATGCAGCCCGTAAACCTGTTCTGCGGTCGTATAGTTGCCTGCGGAATTGCATCCAAACTGGCCCTCTCCTACCTCACATATGTGGCCATTATGCAGCCTGCAGAGTGATTCTGCGGTCGCATAATTGACCTCAGAAATGCATTTTCCTTCCATAACGTTTCCTTTACTTCCCGGTGCATTGTTCAACCCAAAAAGTCTGGCACTATGAAACATTATTTTTCTTTTGCAAAATTTTACGGGGCCTTACATTCTCCCCACTTAGGATCATTCATCCTCGAATGAGGATCAAAATCTGTTATTAGCATCTTATGTAACTCAGTTTTTCATACCACACACTAGCAACCCCAAATTTGACTAACTCCCTAAATTTCCAAAATTTTCGTTAGAGTTTCCCCTGTGACTGGGCCTATCCACCTTTCAGAGAGACCTAGAAACACATCCTAACAGCATATACATAATCCAACGACGTAACATAATACAAAACAACACCAATTTATGGCCTCACAAGCAGTGTATTACCAGAAAGGACCACCATTAACTCTAATTGTACAATTGATACAAAATTCAAAGTAAGTCTTATAATTTTCCTATATCACAACTTTATAAATACATAGTTATTCAAAAAAATAAGGATACTTTTTCTTCATTTCTTCCTCGGCCTCCCAAGTAGCTTCTTCAACCTATTGGTTTCGCCACAACACTCTCACGGAAGCAATTTCTTTATTTCTCAATTTTTGGATTTGCCGATCAATAATAGAAACTTGAATATCTTCGTAAGTCAATTTCTCATTTACCTCAATAGTCTCAACCGGAATGATGAGTGTCGGATCTCCACCTACTTTCTTCAACATAGACACATGAAATATCAGGTGTACTAATGACATCTCAGGTGGTAGCTCAAGCTTGTATGCCACCTCACCGATCCTCTGAATTATTTTGTACGGTCCGACATACCTCAGACTCAATTTCCCTTTCATAGCAAATCACATTATGCCCTTCATGGGGGATACTTTCAAGAATACCCAATCATCTTCTTTGAACTCCAAATCCCTACGACGAATATCCGAATAGGATTTCTGATGACTCTGAGCAGTGTTCAATCTCTCCTTAATGATTTTAACTTTTTCCATAGCTTGATGTACGAGATCGACATCTCCTACCATATAAAGCCTCGAAAAGTGCCATCTGAATGCTAGTGTGATAGATATTATTGTAGGAACATTCTATGAGTGGTAAGTGATCATTCCAACTACCTTTGAAGTCTAGAACGCAAGCACGCAATATATCCTCAAACGTCTGAATAGTCCACTCTGCCTGCCCGTCAGTCTGCGGGTGAAAGGATGTACTAAGATTCACCTGAATACCCAAACCTTGCTGAAATTTCTTCCAAACCTTAGCAGTGAATTGTGCCTCCCGATCAGAAATGATAGAAACTGGAGTGCCATGCAGCCTGACTATTTCTTTGATATATAATTGAGCATACTGTTCTGCCGTATCGGTAGCCTTAATTGGCAAAAATAGTGCTGATTTCATGAGTCGATCCACAATCATCCAAATTGAGTAAAACTTGCGCGGAGTGCGCGGTATTCCTACCATAAAGACCATATTAATAATTTCCCACTTCCACATTGGAATTTCTATGTTCTGTGTCAACCCACCAGGCCTTTGGTGTTCGGTCTTCACTTGCTGACAATTCAGACATCTTGCCACAAAGTCCGCCACATTCTTCTTCATATCATTCCACCAATAGACTTCCTTAAGATCATGATACATTTTTGTAGAAGCTGGTGCACGGAATACCTGGAAGTGTGAGCCTTAGTCATAATTCTTTCACGGAGACCATCTACATTTGGAACACATAGTCACCCTTGGTACCTTAGTGTACCATCATCCATGCATATCCCCTCTTTAAATTGCACCAACAATGGATCGTTATATTGTCTCTTTGACTTCCACAACAAGTGATGATTCAGCACTATTTCTGCACAATTACCCCTCCTTCACTAGAATCCGCAAAACGAACTCCCAAACTAGCCAATCGGTGCACTTTTTTTGCCAATGGCCTTTGATATGCCTCCAAGTGAACCAAACTACCCATAGATTTCCGGCTAAGAGCATCTTCCACAACATTTGCCTTTCTCGGATGATATAGAATATCAATGTCGTAGTCCTTGAGTAACTCAAGCCATCTTCTCTGCCTCAGATTCAATTCCTTCCGCTTGAAAATATATTGAAGGCTCTTATGGTCCGTGAATATATCAACATGGACCCCATATAAATAATGACGCCAAATTGTTAATGTAAATACCACTCCCGCAAGTTCTAAATCATGTATTGGATAGTTATTTTCATGATTCTTTAGTTTCCTAGAAGCATAAGCTATCACCTTCCCATGTTTTATTAATACACACCCAAGCCCGATTCTTGAATCATCACGATATACCACAAATTCATCTATACCCTCTGGTAGAGTCAACACCAGTGTCGTAGTCAATCTTGCTTTCAATTCCTGGAAATCCTTTTCACAGGCATCTGACCATTGGAACTTAATTGCCTTCTGCGTAGATTTAGTCAATGGAGAGGCAAGAGTAGATAACCTGTCCACAAACTTTCTGTAATATCCAGCTAAGCCTAAGAAACTGTGAATCTTTGTTGGAGTTGTAGGCCTCGGCCAATTTTTCACAGCCGAACTTTTCAGAGGATCAACCTTAATGACCTCACTAGATACTATATGTCCCAAGAATATGACCGATTCAAAGCAAAATTTACACTTTAAAAACTTTGCATATAACTGGTGCTGATATAGGGTTTGCAGAACTACTCTAAGATGATCAACATGGTCTTCTCGACTTTGTGAATAGACAAGAATATCGTCAATAAACACTATCACAAAAGAGCCGAGGAATGGATTAAAAATTCAATTCATAAGATCCGTGAAGGCTGCTGGGGCATTTGTTAGCCCAAAAGACATCACTAGAAACTCAAAATGCCCATATCGGGTCCTAAAAGCTATTTTCGAAATATCCCGCTCCCTGATCTTCAATTGGTGATACCCGGATTTTAAATCAATCTTGGAGAAGTACCTGACACCTTACAATTAATCAAACAAGTCATTTATCCTTGGTAGTGGGTACTTATTCTTGATTGTGACTTTATTAAGGTGCCGATAGACAATACACATTCTTAGTGACCCATCTTTCTTTCTTACAAAAAGGACCGGTGCGCCCCAAGGCGACACACTTGGCCAGATAAAACCCTTTTCTAACAAATCTCTCAATTGTTCCTTTAGCTCTTTCAATTTTACAAGTGCCATTCTGTAAGGTGGGATAGATATAGGATGCGTGTCTGGCATCACATCAATCCTAAAATCAATCTTCCTGTCTCGTCGGATCCTAGGGAGTTCATCCGGAAAGACTCCCGGAAATTCATTAATAATTGGCAAAAACTCAAGTGTAGGTGCCTCAACATCAGTGTCTGTAACCCGGACCAAATGGTAAATACACCCCTTGTTGATCATCTTTGTTGCATTAAGGTAGGAAATAAACCTACCCTTCGGAACTACATCATCACCCTTCCACTCAATAACTAGCTCGTTTGGAAATTCGGACCTAACCGTCCTCGTTCGGCAATCAAGCTTGGCAAAATAAGAATAAAGCCAATCCATCGCCATTATCACATCTAAATTGGCCAATCTCAATTCAATAAGATCAGCCACAGTGTCCCGACCACGCAACGTGACAACACAATCCCTATAGACCCACGCGGCTAAAATAGACTCTCCAACCAGAG
This sequence comes from Nicotiana tomentosiformis, assembly GCF_000390325.3. Taxonomy (NCBI): domain Eukaryota; kingdom Viridiplantae; phylum Streptophyta; class Magnoliopsida; order Solanales; family Solanaceae; genus Nicotiana; species Nicotiana tomentosiformis. The sequence goes on from NC_090817.1 coordinate 192,236, forward strand.
TAGATACAGAGAACGACTCATAAAACTGTTATGGTTCTATCCCAAATTCCATAGTAACATAAGGTGTGACATATGACAAAGTGGAACCGGGATCAATAAGAGTATATACATCATGACATTGAACAATCAATATACTTGTGACAACATCTGGAGAAACCTCTGAATTTTGGCGACCCCTCATAGCATAGAAACAGCCGGATCCTCCCAAACTCTGTGCTCCACCCCTAGCTGCACCATGCCCTGTAGGTGTTGGAGTGCCTCGAGCTGGAGGAGGTGTTGCGGATGTAGTAGCTTCATAACTGATTGGTTGTCCCATGCCTCTGCCTGCACCATGGCGGGATGAACGACAATTCTTCTGAATGTGACCCCTCAATACGCATCCGTAGAATATGGGTAAGTCCATGTAGCATTTTCCTAGGTGCAACCCTTCCACTCAATAACTGGCTCGTTTGGAAATTCGGACCTAACCGTCCTCGTTCGGCAATCAAGCTTGGCAAAATAAGAATAAAGCCAATCCATCGCCATTATCACATCTAAATTGGCCAATCTCAATTCAATAAGATCAGCCACAGTGTCCCGACCACGCAACGTGACAACACAATCCCTATAGACCCACGCGGCTAAAATAGACTCTCCAACCAGAGTAGATACAGAGAACGACTCATAAAACTGTTATGGTTCTATCCCAAATTCCATAGTAACATAAGGTGTGACATATGACAAAGTGGAACCGGGATCAATAAGAGTATATACATCATGACATTGAACAATCAATATACTTGTGACAACATCTGGAGAAACCTCTGAATTTTGGCGACCCCTCATAGCATAGAAACAGCCGGATCCTCCCAAACTCTGTGCTCCACCCCTAGCTGCACCATGCCCTGTAGGTGTTGGAGTGCCTCGAGCTGGAGGAGGTGTTGCGGATGTAGTAACTTCATAACTGATTGGTTGTCCCATGCCTCTGCCTGCACCAACCCTTCCACTCAATAACTGGCTCGTTTGGAAATTCGGACCTAACCGTCCTCGTTCGGCAATCAAGCTTGGCAAAATAAGAATAAAGCCAATCCATCGCCATTATCACATCTAAATTGGCCAATCTCAATTCAATAAGATCAGCCACAGTGTCCCGACCACGCAACGTGACAACACAATCCCTATAGACCCACGCGGCTAAAATAGACTCTCCAACCAGAGTAGATACAGAGAACGACTCATAAAACTGTTATGGTTCTATCCCAAATTCCATAGTAACATAAGGTGTGACATATGACAAAGTGGAACCGGGATCAATAAGAGTATATACATCATGACATTGAACAATCAATATACTTGTGACAACATCTGGAGAAACCTCTGAATTTTGGCGACCCCTCATAGCATAGAAACAGCCGGATCCTCCCAAACTCTGTGCTCCACCCCTAGCTGCACCATGCCCTGTAGGTGTTGGAGTGCCTCGAGCTGGAGGAGGTGTTGCGGATGTAGTAGCTTCATAACTGATTGGTTGTCCCATGCCTCTGCCTGCACCATGGCGGGATGAACGACAATCCTTCTGAATGTGACCCCTCAATACGCATCCGTAGAATATGGGTAAGTCCATGTAGCATTTTCCTAGGTGCATATTTCCACACCTAGGTCATTGGGACCTCCTCTACTGCTGGAATCTACCACCATGACGACCATGCCGATATGAGCCCATGTTGCCCTGCCTGGGCCTGAAACGGCTCCACTGTTGCTATTGACTAGGCCCTGATGGCGATGAACTAGACGAAGACTGAGCGAAGGACTAGGATGTCCCTGAAGACCCTCCCCTGAATGTTGACTTTCCACCACCAGAAGAACCACCAAAGTTGCCCACAGACCGGGCCTTATTCCTACCCTCTCGCTCCATTTTGTTCCTTAATTTGTAGGTCTCTGTGGCTTGAGAGAATGCTACCATCTTTCCATAGTTCATATCAGAATTTAAGGCTGCTGTAGCGGCCTCATTAATTACCAAGGGACTAAGGACCAGTACAAATCGACGCACTCTAGCCTCCATAGTAGGCATCATGTAAATATCATTCTTAGACAAGTACGCGAATCTCATATAGTAATCCCACCACTCGGGCTACCTTGCCTCAAGTTCTCAAACTCAGTAGCACGAGCTTCCTTAGTCTCAGCATGCAAGAAATGATCAATGAAGTCATCAACAAACTCACTCCACCTCGCCGGAGGGCTCCCTTCTTCACAGGATTCCTCCCATAGTTCGAACCAAGAATATGCCACCTCTTTCAGGCGGTAGGGGGCCAATTCCAGTACCTCTGTTTCAGTAGCACGCATAACTCAAAGAGTCTTGTGCATCTCATCAATAAAGTCCTGGGGATATTCCTCTGGGTTAGTAACCGTGAACACTAGAGGATCCAATTGGAGAAACCTGTTCACCCTGGAACTAGTAGAATTGTCACGCCCCAAAATCGAGGAGCGCGACCGGCTCTCAGCAGAGTAAACCCGGCCGAGAAAGCCTATTAGATTCTTTATACCCAATTCACCCATGATTAAGAAAAGACATGATTTCATAAATTATACAGCAGGAAGACCATACACACGATGCTAAATCATTTGATTAGCCATTGCGCCTTTAAGTCTCAAAATACATATTTCTTATAGTTCGAATGGAACAAGTGATCAAACACAACATAACTGGTTTAACATTCCCAACACCCATATACAACCCACATAGTATCTACGGAGCCTCTAAAGATAAAAAAGAGAGTAAAGATGGTGCCGACAACAAGGCTCTGGCTATACCTCAAAACGTGACCACAATATAAACAAAAGGTACAACACATAACCCCAGAATGAAATGGGGCTTACCGAGTCTGCTGAGAAGATGATGATGTACTACTAACTGCGATCAACACTATCTGCTATGTAACCACCTGCATTCATTTAAATATGCAACGCCCCCGACAAAAGGGACGTTAGTACCGTCGAATAGTACTAGGGGAAACAGTCTACCGAGATCTCGACCCGATCGCTTAGGTCATCTCATTTGAGACATCAACCATATTCACAATTTCAATTATCATTTCCAGAACAATTACCACAATGTGTGCGGCATGGCGTCCGATCACGGCCTGATCGGCTAGGCCATCTCACTTGAGACATCAACCATAACCATAATTTAAATTATCTCACATCATAATTCTTTCGATTCATTGGCACTAGTAATCACGATTACGAAATCATTCTTGGCACTTGGCCGTATTCCATAATTCCAGTCTCATTTTTCCACATTCAAATATCGTTATCATAATCATTATCAACAACAATAAGGCTTCCCGTTCAAGACATTAAATTCGCAGAACACAACAATTTGGGAATCTTAGGAACATAGAGGATTTTCATACAATTTGGCATAACAACCTTTATTTTGATCTTGACATGAAGTCTTAACATTGCTAACACATGTTCCACATTTTGAACATATTTTCAAATGGCAAGATGACATGATAAATTATTTAGAATAAATATTGAACATATATCATTCGACACAACCACATTAGGAATAGCCAATTCAATAATGATCAAGGTCTTACTTCAATTACATGACACCGTGGAATTAGATTTTAAGAAGAAGGGTGTTTAGCCATACATACCTCAATTGAGATTCCTTAATCTCTAAAATATTCCGGAATTCTTAGCAACTTTGACCTAATTTAGAAATATAACAAGTTGGACCAATATTAGGAAGATGCTCATGGTTCTAGCTCATTTGAGCATTTTATCAAACACTAGGTGTGCATTAAGGTTCCAAGGTCCTTTTATGGAAGATTCCATCAACCCACAACCCAATCTTTACCATTTTAGCTCAACAATCTTCCTACACCATTTGATAACACATGCATGTCAAATAAACAACTCTCATGCCCAAATATTATCTTGCTAATTAACCATTTCTAGACAAAATTCGAAATTGAGGGTTAGTGGTAAAGAATCTTACCTCTAGGATAAAGACCTAGTGAGTTTCCCTTCTTAATCTTTGAAAACTTGAGCAAGAATTGAATAACAATTATTGAAGAACACCTTCTCACTCTAGGACACTCTCTCTCACTCTAAAAATATCTTATTTTAGGCCAAAATGACCTAACCTCTCTCTATACCCGGCCTTGGGGTTATTTAATGTGTTCCTACATGCACGGTCACGCATTGGCCGCGTACTTGAGGCAGAAACTCTCAAATATGCGCGGCCGCGCACCTGGGCGCGCATATGACACATGTCCAGTAAAATGGCCATAACGTTCTGTATACAAATCCAAATGACAAACGGTTTGATGCGTTGAAAACTAGATTCAAAGGGCGTTAATATTATAGGTAGATCACCACCTAAGTCATTATATTGGGGGAGTTATATGCATTTAAAATTGAGTCTTGTGCCAATTAAAACATCATTTCCTCTTAATGTGTCCAACTTGTTTCACACAAGTTGTTGCCATTCCAAAAATACCTTGGTATGTTCCAACACACCCTAAACATACATTATCAATTCAACATGATGTGTCTTTATGATGACGTCCAAATCCACTACTAAAAAGTAAATGGACACGGTCGTATGTAATATAATTGGAATGTAAGAGCATTATCACTTATTATGCAATGCCAAACACTTAGAATGATTGTTGAGAAATTATTATAGCTAAATGCAAAAATGTAAACTAACCCAGAAAGCAAGTAAAATGATCAATAGCTACAAGTATGGATACAATGTGAATTACACTCAAGTAACGATCCAATATTTTTCACAATTGTATAAATATGAGCGAGTTTATTTTAATTAGCCTCGGATAATAATTCTATATTAGCTTCTCTAGAAAACTAACAAGACTTCCTAATTGAATTATCCCTAAAATAATTAAGAGATTAAGCACACCCGAATATGGCTACAAGTAGTTCATTTCTATCCCTAGGTAGAATCTATAAAGTGAGGGTTAACGCCTCAAGTTCTTATTAATTAATATTTTCCAACCCCGAATTATTTTTCCCAAAATTAATCCGAAGTGAATGTGCGAGTCTTAGGGTTAGTTAATCCCTTTGGAAATATTAAAGAACAAGAATAATTAAAGAAACAACAACTCACTTCATAATAAATAAAAATCGTTCAATACATAAGCACAACAAGGTATTTAATCCACACTTTAAATATGAATATTCCCATAAACAAGATTCAAGTGTTGGAAAAAATATTACACACTTAAATATTCAATACAAAGCAAGGAAATGAAGAAATCAGCATAAATGAGTAAGAAATTCTAACCCAAAAGCTTCAAATCTTCAAGCCCCAAGTATGTGTGCAAGAACCCTAGCTCCAAACCTTGTCTTCTATAGTCTAAGGACTGTAAAATAAGCCAAAGATATTTTACAAATGAGCTAGGTCGTGTATTAAATGGTTTGGGGTCAAAATCGTAAAATTTCAGAACTGCCCAGATTTGAGAATCGCGATCGCGAAAAAAGGCTTGCGATCGCGAAGAGTAATTCTATAAAGCATTGCGATCACATTCTACATCACGCGTTCGCGTAGAGAAATTCAGAGCAGTTGACCAGCTTCTTCATCGTGTTCGCAAAACTAGCCCTGCGTTCGCGATGTATTGTTTCCTCCAGCATCGCGTTCGCGATTATACCTTCTCGTTCGCGAAGTTTGCCTTCCTCCTTCTTCACGTTCGCATACAGAACTTCGCGTTCACGAAGGTTTGTTGTCCTGATACTCCGCGTTCGCGTCTAATCCTTCACGTTTGCGAAGGGTAATTCACTAGGCAGTATTTTGTTTGCATTTTAGCTTCTTTTTGACTCGTTTTCACATGGTTTTTTCACCACCACTCCTAAAGTACTTGATACATGAAATATGCCAATAAGCCTCAATAAATGCCTTAATTTCTCAACAAAATCATACAGAAGACTAAGTATCAAGAGGAGATAAGGGGGTAAAATATCAACCTATTAAACCCCCAAACATAAACTACTGCTTGTCCTCAAGCAATTCAAAACTAAAAACATCCTTCAATAAAATCATCAATTAAGCTCAATGGCATACCAAACGTGACTTCAAGTCAAAAATATTCAAATTAAACACAATCTAGTGACTTTGGTATGTACTAATAATTAGTCTCAAGCATGTGGATCTTAACCAAATAACTCCCTCATTTAGAAGCAACTTCAGAAAATGCAAAGGCATTTCAAAATGATTAAGTGACAACAAAAAGCCTCAAGAAGTGACTCAAAAGCACTAATCTACTACATATGCTCAATTTACTCATTTCAGGATACATCAATGTCACCAATCCATCCTAATTCATGTGCCCTCACAAGAAAGAAAAGTTCCAAAATTACCATATTTACAATAACAACACAAGGGACAAATTCACAAAGACACTCACTCTCAACAAAGAATTTCAAGTGTTACAAAATATTATGCCATAAGCTTGCCCTTATTTTAATTCGTCGCCTATTCAAGAACATTCAGTTGGAGATCCCATAAGGACGTTTTAAGGTTTTAATGTATGTTTAGGGAAGGATCGGATAAGCATTTGAGATACAAGTGACTACACCCTCCTTGAACACTATTCACATTTGTCATTCTTTTTACACTTTGCTTCTTTTTAAACCACATAGGCCTTATTGGCATCTAGTTACCAACATAGAACCACCTTACAGTACCTCTCTAATTTTCTCAAAACTCCGTATATATATATATATATATATATATATATATATATACTTTTTTTTTCTTTTCTTTTGGAGCTCGAGTAACTTCATATGAACAACTTTGAGGTATATGTTTCTACCCTCAATGTACAACCTTTCCAACTTGACACCAACACCCCCAACTTAGGCTTTTAGCCTTATTCACAATATTCAAGGAGGGATGGGTTTAAAAGAGGGAATTATTTCACAAAAGGGTAAAGGATTGTAATGAGGTGGCCAAAGAAAAAGGTAAAGGCTCAAATAGGGTAAACTAGTGATAATATTTACGCAATGCTAGGCTTGAAAGGCTAAAGAGGATTTTTCAAAGATTATAAAGACTTCCTAAGGTCATCCCTCCAACCAAACATAATTAACATTAGCATTGAATGCCCAACTGGGCAAGTTCTAGATAATAGAAGTAAACAAAAGAATTATTTATAACAAAAAACTAACACACATGTCACATGAAATAATCAAGACGAATCAATTTTACTTCTTAACAAGAGCATTTAGAGCAATATCATGCCAACTATTGGGCAAAGAGTCACCAAATGAGCCAAAATGTTGTCACAAAATTTATTCTTCCCTATGCATCTTACTTTTTCCATTTAAAACCAAAAATCGGAGGGGTATTCTTAATTCACACTTCACATGCAAGAGACTAATTTTATTAGTACCAAACAATCCAAAAGTCTCCAAAAAAACTAAACAAGACTAATTCCCTTAAGAAAGTTGTCACACCATCCGTCATAGGGAAAATTTACCCAGTTCAACAAATTAATTCCTTGGAAAAGAACCGTGGTATAAATAAAAACCAAGGAGTTTTATTAATACTACTATGAAAAATAAACTAACAAGAAAATAATAATTCTAACATGCTAGAATTAAACTATAAAATATTACTAAGAAACTACAAATGTCAACCAATCTACACGAGTTCACAAAAATGATCATGCTCCACATACATCCATCATATATGAGCCACCCCCAACCTAAAGTGTTGCATTGTCCCCAATGCAACTAAACAAAACAAGCTAAAATGAAAGAGGTACTCCCTGAATGACATCACTCCGAGTTGGAGGTACTGGAACTGAGAGCTCCAAGTCATCCTCGTCGTCGTCCTCTGATCCACAAAACTTCCTCAATGTGTTCATCATCTTTGTCAAGAACTTTCTTTTCTTCTTTTCATGTTCTTTTTGCTTTCGCTACCTTCTCTTACCCAATTTGACTTTAATGGCCCGCTGCTCCTTAGCAAGTTCTAACAAAGTTGGACCCTTTCCTTGGGCAGCTGGACCTGTAGATGTGCTCTCTCCAGACTGTCCAGAAGGGAGACCAGCTATAAGCTGGCGGACCTGTGTCTCCATACCATAGACCTAGCGAGAGATGTACCCGAGTGTGAAAGGTCCCTGATCAAGTGGTACAATAGTAGTACAAGGCTCTGTGGCTTCTGTGGCAGAAGAGAGCATCTCAGTGATGGCGTCAGGACACTGGCCAAATAAGGGAGATGCTACATCAATATTTCTTTTCTTCTGTGCATTCCCTGCTCCCTTTCTCAGTAATGGATGAATGGGCTTCTCTGGGTTCTTTTCCTTATTTGTAGGCCTCTTCTCCACCCCGGCCTCATAACATAAATGAGTGATCAGGGATGGGAAGAATAAACTCTTAGTCCTCTCTACAACAACCTCTGCTATCTCATCAATAATAAGCTATCCCACATTCACTGGTATGCCCTCTATGATCACGCAAATTAGCCTTGCCTTCTCAAGTGTCACCTCGGTCTCATTATGTGAAGGCATGACTCGAGCATAGATAATGGAGATCCAAGTTTTGGCCTCTATAGTGAATTCAGAAGAATCGATCCTTCAGTGATTTCTTATCCAGTTCGGCATCTTTCCATCGTGAAAATGGTTTACAAACCACTGTGTGCCCATGTCTTTAGCTTTATCCCTGTACACCTGGTTGTCACCATTGGGAAGATTGTAATATGCATTTATCAGCTCTAGATCAAAGCAGATTTGTTTTTCCCTGACAGTAACAACCAAATTATTCTTGAAGTCGGTCTCTACAACATTTACATAAAATTCTCTTATCACTTCATGATTGGCTGTTCTTGGCTCTTCCGCAAAGCAAATCCATCCACTAGATATTAATCTTCCATGGAACTCGGGCCATCGACCTTCAAGTTCAGTCAACAGAATTCTTCTTTCTTTAATCATACGTTTACACAATTGTTTGTCATAGCGGTGGGAACATCTTAATGATGAGAATATGTCCCGATCAAAGTACTCCTCTTCGGCAACTTGTTCGACATATTCTTGAACATTTTCATTTGGTGATGAATCCATTTTAGAGCTCAAAGTACCTACAAAGTAGACCAATAATGTTAAACGCTCATATAGACACTTAAAAACAGTGTATTAGGAAGTATTTAGGCCAAAGAAATGGACGAAAAGGGTCTCAGGCAGAGTTGTGCAAAGCTACTATTTTGGTACCTGGGTTTCAATGAATCGTGATAGCATAAATGGTCACGCGATCGTGAAGAACAGTTTGGTTTCCAATTGCAGTTAAGCTACGCGATCGCAGGCGAAAATACACGATCGCGATGTGCAATTTTTATTCTCAGCAGAATTAGACCTACGTGATCGCGAAATTAAGCATCGTGATCGCGAGGGTCTTCTTCCTCTCCCAGTGATAGCTCATTTGGGCATTCCATCAAATAGGTTGTGTGCCCCAATTTCCTCAGCAAGCTCACACCAACAACCCATGCATATTTACCCCAAAATTTCAGAGAACATCACTCAAACTCTCAACCAATAACTCATAACAAACAAGCACACAACATTTTCATTTGACAGGGAAAATAAAATTCAAGCCCTAAAATCTTGAAAATAGGGCTGCCCTTCGACTAATTCACAATAAGAATTGGAAAAAGTGAGAGTTAAGAGAGAAATCTACTTACTTTGAGGATGATAAATGAGTGAGTCAATGAAATTGAAGCAAGCGGAAGATTGGAGATGGTTTCATGGGTGAGGGGAGTAGGAGAGTGCCGTATCTTTGATTGGGTGAAAGTTGGCATCCTTAGTTATATCAGTGTTTTAAAATTTAGAACTTCTGTACGCGAACGCGAAGAAGGAGGAAGGCAACCTTCGCGAACACGAATGTATAGAGCCAATTTTGATGACGTCCAAATCCACTACTAAAAGGTAAATGGACACAGTCGCATGCAATATAATTTACCCAACTATGAGTCGGGGTCGAATCCCACAGAGAACAATATGTAGGCGATGAGGAATGTAACAGAAGTATCACTTATTATGCAATTCCAAACACTTAAAATGATTGTTGAGAAATTATTATAGCTAAATACGAAAATGTAAACTAACCTAGAAAGCAAGTAAAATGATCAATGGCTACAAGTATGGATACAATGGGAATTACACTCAAGTAACGATCCCATATATTTCACAATTTTATAAATATGAGCGAGTTTATGTTAATTAGCCTCGGATTATAATTCTGTATTAGCTTCTCTCAAAAACTAACAAGACTTCCTAATTGAATTATCCCTAAAACAATTAAAAGATTAAGCACACCCGAATATGGCTACAAGTAGTTCATTCCTATCCCTAGGTAGAATCTATAAAGTGAGGGTTAACGCCTCAAGTTCCTGTTAATTAATCTTTCCCAACCCCAAATTATTTTTTCCAAAATTAATCCGAAGTGAATGGGCAAGTCCTAGGGTTAGTTAATCCCATTGAAAACATTCAAGAACAAGAATAATTAAGGAAACAACAACTCACTTCATAATAAATAAAAATCGTTTAATACATAAGAACAACAAGGTATTTAATCCACACTTCAAATATGAATATTCCCATAAACAAGATTCAAGTGTTGGAAAAAATACTACACACTTAAATATTCAATACAAAGCAAGGAAATGAAGAAATCAGCATAAATGAGTAAGAAATTCTCAACCAAAAGCTTCAAATCTTCAAGCTCCAAGTGTGTGTGCAAGAACCCAAGCTCCCAACCTTGTCTTCTTTAGTCTAAGGACTGAAAAATAAGCCAAAAATATTTTACAAATGAGCTAGGTCGTGTATTAAATGGTTTGGGGTCAAAATCATGAAATTCCAGAACTGCCCAGATTTGTGAATCGCGATCGCGAATAGAGTCTTGCGATCGCGAAGAGTAATTCTGTAAAGCATTGTGATCGCAGACTACATCATGCGTTCGCATAGATCATTTCAGACCAGTTTACCAGGTTCTTCATCACATTCGCAGAACTAGCCCTGCGTTCGCTATGTATTATTTCCTCCAGCACCGCGTTCGCGATTATCCCTTCGCGTTTGTAAAGGTTGCCTTTCTCCTTCTTCGCGATTGCGTACAAAACTTCACGTTCGTGAAGGTTTGTTGTCCTGATACCCCGCGTTCGTGTCTTTTTGACTCGTATTCACATGGTTTCTTCACCACCACTCCTAAATCACTTGATACCTGAAATATTCCAATAAACCTAAATAAATGCTTTAATTTCTCAACAAAATCATACAAAATCCTAAGTGTCAAGAGGAGATAAGTGGGTAAAATACCAACTTATCACTCTATCCCATAGTTCTCCTTTAATACTCAAATACATTATTCCCAAATACCGTTGGCGCACTTTAAAATCTTAAATCATTAGAAAATGTTTATGGGGCCTTACATTCTCCCCCACTTAAGATCATTCGTCCTCGAAGGAGTAGTAGAGTCCGATCCCAAACACTTAACATAACTCGACTCTTCTTTCACACATTTCAATCACCCAAATTTGACTAACTCCAAACTTTTCAGAAATTTTGGCAGAATCTCCCCTGTAATTGGGCCTAACCACCTTCCAGAGAATCACCAAAACCAGTCCAAACAACATATACATGAACCAATGACGCAACATAGCATTAAAACAATGCCAACTGCGGCCTCACGAGCAGTATACTACCAAAAAGGAAAACCTTTAACATAAGCTGTACAAATGATACGTAATTCATAGGGAACAATTTTATAGAATGATTACATAGCTATTCAAACAAATAAGGGTACTTTTTATCCATATTTTCATCGGCCTCCCAAGTAGCCTCTTCAACCTGTTAGTTTCACCATAGCACTTTCACGGAGGCAATTTCCTTATTTCTCAACTTTCGGACTTGCCGAACAATAATAGAAACTGGAATATCTTCATAAGTCAATTCTTCATTAACCTCAATAGTCTCAACCAAAACAATGACTGTCGGGTCTCCAACTACTTTCTTCAACATAGACACATGAAACACCGGGTGCACTAATGACATTTCAGGCGATAGATCAAGTTCTACGCCACCTCACCGATCCTCTGAATGATTTTGTATGGTCCAATGTACCTCAGACTCAATTTCCCTGTCTTACCAAATTGCATTACACCTTTCATGGGGGAAACTTTCGAGAATACCCAATCATCTTCTGTGAACCCCAAATCCCTATGACGAATATCCAAATAGGACTTCTGACGACTCTGAGCAGTCTTCAACCGCTCCTTAATCATTTTAACTTTTTTCATAGCATGATGTATGAGGTCTGACCCTATTAACTCTGCTGCCCCAATTTCGAACCACTCAATGGGAGATCTATATATCCTTCCATATAAAGCCTCGAACGATGCCATTTGAATGCTAGAATGATAACTATGGTTGTAGGCAAATTCTACGAGTGGTAAATGATCATCCCAACTACCTTTGAAGTCTAGAACACAAGAACACAACATATCCTCAAGCGTATGAATAGTCCGCTCTGCCTGCCGTAAGTCTGCAGGTGAAAGGCTATACTAAGATTCACCTGAGTACCCAAGCCTTGCTGAAATTTCTTCCAAATATTAGAAGTGAATTGTGCCCCCGATCAGAAATGATGGAAACTGGGGTGCCATGCAACCTGACTATTTCTTTGATATACAACTGAGCATACTGCACCGCTGTGTCGGTACACTTAACCGGAAAAAGTGTGATGACTTCATAAGTCTATCCACAATCACCCAAATCGAATCAAACTTACGAGGAGTACGAGGTAATCCTACCACAAAGTCCATATTAATCATTTCCCACTTCCACATTGTAATTTCTATGTTCTGTGCCAACCCACCGGGCCTTTGGTGTTCAGCCTTCACTTGATGACAATTCGTACATCTTTCCACAAAGTCCGCCACATTCCTCTTCATATTATTCCACCAATAGACTTCCTTAAGATCATGATTCATTTTTGTATAAGCTGGTGTATGGAATACCTAGAAGTGTGAGCTTAAGTCTTAATTCTTTCACGGAGACCATCTACATTTGGAACATATAGTCGCCCTTGGTACCTTAGTGTACCATCATCCATGCCAAGAGAAAAGGCCATGGTCTTATGTTTATGAATCCCCTCTTTCAATTGCACCAACAATGAATCATTGTATTGTTTCTCTTTGACTTCCACAACAAGTGATGATTCAATCCTATTTTGAACAATTACCCCTCCTTCACTAGAATCCGCAAGACGAACTCCTAAACTAGCCAATCAGCGAACGTTTTTTGCCAATGGCCTTTGATATGCCTCCAATTGAACCAAACTACCCATAGATTTCCGGCTAAGAGCATCTTCCATAACATTGGCCTTTCCCGGATGATATAGAATATCAATGTCGTAGTCCTTGCGTAACTCAAGCCATATTTTCTGCCTCAGATTCAATTACCTCTGCTTGAAAATATATTGAAGGAACTTATGGTCCGTGAATATATCAACATGGACCCCATATAAATAATGACGCCAAATTGTTAATGCAAATACCAGTGCCGCAAGTTCTAAATCATGTATTGGATAGTTCTTTTCACGATTCTTTAGTTGCCTAGAAGCATAAGCTATCACCTTCCCATGTTGCATTAATACACACCCAAGCCCGATTCTTGAAGCATCACAATATACCACAAATTCATCTATACCCTCTGGTAGAGTCAACACCGGTGTCGTAGTCAATCTTGCTTTCAGCTCCTGGAAACTCTTTTCACAAGCATCTGAACATTAGAACTTAATTTCCTTCTACGTCAATTTAGTCAATAGAGAGGCAAGAGTAGAAAACCCCTCCATAAACTTTCTGTAATATCCAGCTAAGCCTAAGAAACTGTGAATCTCTATTGGAGTTGTAGGCCTCGGCCAATTTTTCACAACCGAAATTTTCTGAGGATCAACCTTAATTCCCTCACTAGATACTATATGTCCCAAGAATATGACCGATTCAAGCCAAAATTCACACTTTGAAAATATTGCATATAACTGGTGCTGATGTAGGGTTTGTAGAACTACACTAAGATGATCAACATGGTCTTCTAGACTTCGTTAATATACAAGAATATCGTCAATAAACACTACCACAAAAGAGTCGAGGAATGGATTAAAAATTCGTTTCATAAGATCCATGAAGGCTGCTGGGGCATTTGTTAGCCCAAAAGACATCACTAGAAACTCAAAATGCCCATATAGGGTTCTAAAAGCTATTTTCAGAATATCCCGCTCCCTGATTTTCAATTAGTGATACCCGGATCTTAAATCAATCTTGGAGAAGTACCTGGCACCTTGCAATTGGTCAAAAAAGTCGTCTATCATTGTTAGTGGATATTTATTTTTGATTGTGACCTTGTTGAGTTGCCGGTAATCAATACACATACGTAGTTACCCATCTTTATTTCTTACAAAAAGGACCGGTGCTCCCCAAGGCGACAAACTTGGCCGGATAAAACCTTTTTCTAACAAATTTCTCAATTGTTCCTTTAGCTCTTTCAATTTTGCCGGTGCCATTCTGTAGGGTGGAATAGATATATGATGCGTGTCTGGCATCACATTAACCTCAAAATCAATCTCCCTATCTAGTGGGATCCTAGGGAGTTCATCCGGAAAGACTCCCGGAAATTCATTCACAATGAGCACGGACTCAAGCGTAGGTTCCTCAACATCGGTGTTCGTAACTCGGACCAAATGGTAAATACACACCTTGTTGATCATTTTCGGGGCCTTAAGGTAAGAAATAGACCTACCCTTCGGCAATACATCATCACCCTTCCACTCAATAATTGGCTCATTTGGAAATTTGAACCTAACAGTTCTGCTTCGGCAATCAAGCTTGGAAAAACATGAATAAAGTCAATCCATCCCCATTATAAAATCAAAATCGACCATTCTCAATTCAATAAGATCGGCCACTATGTCACGACCATGCAACGTGACAACACTATCCCTATAAACCCGTGCAACCAAAAATAGACTCACCAACCGGAGTAGATACAAAGAACGGCTCATGAGCTTTTCTGGTTCTATCCCAAATTCCATAGCAACATAAGGTATGACATATGACAAAGTGGAACCGGGATCAATAAGAGCATATACATCATGAGATATGATAGTTAATATACCTGTGACAACATCTGGAGAAGCCTCTAAATTCTGGCAACCTCTCATAGCATAGAAACACCGGATCCTCTCGAACTCTGTGCTCCACCCCTAGATGCACCACGCCATGTTGGTGCTGGGGTGCTTCGAGCTGGAGGGGTGCTGAAGATGTAGCAGCTGTAGAACTGGATGGTTGTGTTGTCCTCTTGCCCGTACCCTGGTGGTATGCATGACACTCCCTCTGAATATGACCCATCAATCTGCTCCCATAACATACTAACAAGTCCATATAGCAGATTCCCAAATGCATCCTCCCACACTTAGGGCATGGGGCCCTCCGCTGCTGCTGGAATCTCCCTCCTGATCGGCCTTGCTGGTGGGGTTCCCTGCTGCCCTGATTGGGCCTGAAACGACTCGCCTGCTACTGACTAGCCCCTGTTGGCGGTGCACTGGCTAAAGACTGAGCAAAAGACTGGGATGGCCCTGAAGACCCTCTCCTGAAAACTGATCTCCCCCCACCAAATGACTTCCCAAAGTTGCTTGCGGACCGAGCCTTGCTGGTACCCTCTTGCTCCCTTCTGTTATTCAACTTATGGTCCTTTGTAGCTTAGAAAATGCTAAGATTTTCCCATAGTTCATATCTGAATTCAAGGAAGTTGTAGCGGACTCATTGATAACCAAGGGGCTAAGGACCTGCACAAACCGGCGCTCTGTAGCCTCTATAGTAGGCAACATTATAATGTCATATTTTGATAGGCGCGCGAACTACATGTGATACTCCCGCACACTCCTACTCCCTTTCTACCACTTAATGTGTCCAACTTGTTCCACACAAGTTCTTGCCATTCCCAAAATACCTTAGTATGTTCCAACACACCCTAAACATACATTATCAATTCATCATGATGTGTCTCTATCCCACAGGTCTCCTTTAATACTCAAATACATTATTCCCAAATATCGTTAGCGCACTTTAAAATCTTAAATCATTAGAAAATTTTACGGGGCCTTACAAGAATCCCCTGGATGACTAGAAGAAGTGGGTGTAACATTTGATATCTGGGCCTGGGAAGCCACTATCTGAGCCAATATCTGTATGGCTCCCCTAAGATCAATATCAGAAACACCAGAATCGGAAGCTGGAACTGGAATATCAGTTGGAGGAACTATTGCACCTTCAGTAGGTGTAGGGACAGGTGCAGTCTAATCAGTTGGGGTATAATCAGGCAGCGTAGTAACTGGGGGAATATCCTCACCCCTCGGGTGCTCATCCACATCGTCAAATATAGGATCAACTGCCACTCCTAGGGTGACATTGACTCTTTGGCCAGTTCTTACCTTCTTCTTAGGTGCCATGTACTGAAAATTAGAGCTACTCAGGAGTTAAAAGAGGAACAATCTTACAACCAGCTTTATCGCACGATCAAGAACCTGAAGGAAGGGTATTATTCCTAAATGACAATGTAGAATCCTAATTATACATGTGGTCAACAACACACCGATAATAAGGACTCTACTAGTCACGACTCCGAGACATCCTAGGACACTTTAAAACCTTAGGCTCTAATACCAAGTTTTTCACACCCCAAAATCGAGGAGCGCAACTAACGCTCAACCACGTGAACCTCGATCGAGCAAGCCTGTTAGATTTCCTTCTACCCAAACTCATCCACGAATGGAGATAGTACGTATTTTCATTAGTTAGACAAAAATGTGTTTATGTCTATAATACCAATTGATTACCAATAGTTTAATCATTTTTAAAGTCTTAAATGGACAAGTAATACAACCACAACATAATATATTTGACTTTCCCAGCACCAATACACAACCCACACTATGTTTATGGAGCCTCTATAGATAAAGACGAGTACAATGATAATGCCGGCAACAAGGCCCCGGCTATACCTCAAACAGAATACACAAAGTACAAAAGATTCATGACCCCGAGATGAAGTGGGGCTCACCAAGTCAGATGGGAAGAAGGTGTACTGCTATCACAGATCAATATCTCCTATTGTGGAACCACCTGCATCCATTTAAAGATGTAGCGCCCCCGGCAAAAAGAACGTTAGTACTGTCGAATAGCACTAGTATGTATAACTAAACACCCTCTTAATAAAATGACAAATAATACAAATAAGATTATCATAATGTTAATGGAAGCTTTAATCAACATCAAACCTCAATTTAGGATCAAGACAATATTTCAATTAATTTCCATATCTCACATTGAGAGATTTTTAGTATTGATATACCATTGTCCACAATACCATTATTTACAATACCAGTACCACCGTACTCTCAGCACGAGATCCGATCACGACCCAATCAGCAAGGCTATCTCATTAGAGACATCAACCACAATTACTCTCAATATCAATACCACCTTTTTCACATGGAGTCCGATCACAACCCGATTGGCTAGGCTATCCATTAGGGACATCGACCACAATCACAATTTCAATTACAATTTCCAGTAAAATCACCACCATGTATACGGCATGGTGTATGATCATGACCCGACCGGCTATGCTGTCTTATTCGAGACATAAACCTTTTTATATCAATCATCGCATTTCATATTACTTTGACATCTTTTTATTTCATTGGCACTAATGGCCATAATTATAAGATCATTCTTGGCACGTTGGCCATATTTAGTGTTTCATGCTCACCCTTTTCAATTTCAAATATCATCATCAGCAGCAGCAACAAATACATTTCAAATCAAGGTGTGTAGTACACATGTGAGCAACAAATACACTTTCACAAAATTTGGCATAATAACCTTCGTTTGAACTTAACTTGAAGTAGAAATATTATTAATTAACAACCCATATTTTAACACATACTCAATTGATAACATAACATGAATAAAGTATTTGGGATACTTTATTTCAACCCATATTTCAACACAATCTTACTCGGAATAGCCAATTTTATAATGAACCACTCGGGACTTACATAATTTACATGAATATCGTGGGATTCAATTCTCAGAGAAGGATTTAGCCAACATACCTCAATCGATCTTCCTTAACTCTAAAATGTTTCGGAATTCTTAGCAACTTCAATCTATTGTAGAAATATAACAAATTAAACCAAAATTAGGAAGATGCTCATGGTTCTAGCTCATTTGAGCATTTTATCAAACACTAGGTGTGCATTAAGGTTTCAAGGTCCTTTTATGGAGGATTCCATCATCCCACAACCCAATATTTACCATTTTTAGCTCAACAATATTCCTACACCCTTTGATAACACATGCATGTGAAATAAACAACTCTAATGCCCAAACACTATCTTGCTAATTACCCATTTCTAGACAAAATTCGAAATTCAGGGTTAGGGTATAGAATCTTACCTATAGGATGAAGACCTAGTGAGTTCCCCTTATTAATCTTCCAAAACTTGAGCAAGAATTGAATAACACCTTATCACTCTAGGGCACTCTCTCTCTCTCTCTAAAATATCAGATTATAGCTCAAAAATGGCCCAAAATGTGTATTTAACGAAGTAGGGTCGGGTTTTAAAACCCAAAAATGAAGCTCCGGAACAAGGTCTGCGATCGCATAAACGATATGCGCACCGCATATCGATCTCATAATTACTATCCAGAACCAGAAAAAATCTATCTGTGTCTGGGGTCACTATGTGGCCTGCAGACCTGTTCTGCGGTCGCATAGTCGACTGCAGAATTACATCCAAACTGGCCCTCTCCTGCCTCACTTTTGCGACCATTATGCGGCCCGCATACTGATTTAGCAGTCGCATATTGGACCGCAGAAACGTATTTTTCTCTACACTACTCAAACACGTAAGCCTAGTCTGGCACCATGAAATATTATTTTTCTTTTGCAAAATTTTACGGGGACTTACAGTGCGACATGGTGATGCCAAGTAGGTTACGGTTGGAGATGATAGAGTTTTAAGGATGCATGGTCGTGTTTGTTTACCTAATGTGGATGGAGTTTGTGAGTTGATTCTAGAGGAGGCCCACAGTTCTAGTATATTATTCATCCGGGCACCGCCAAGATGTATCAGGATTTGCAGAAACATTATTGGTGGAGGAGGATGAAGAAGGATATATTTGCATATGTAGCTCGGTGTCTAAATTATCAGCAAGTAAAGTACGAACATCAGAGACCTGGTGGTTTGCTTCAAAAGATAGAGATTCTTGAGTAAACGTGGGAGTGTATCACTATGGATTTTGTTGTTGGACTCCCACGGACTCAGAGGAAGTTCGATGTCGTTTGGGTCATTGTGGACAGGTTGACTAAGTCAGCGTATTTCATTCCTGTGGCAGTTACCTATGCTTCGGAGCGGTTGGCAGATATTTACATCCACGAGATTGTCCATCTTCATGGTGTGCCAGTGTCTATCATATCTGATCAAGGTACGCAGTTCACCTTGTACTTCTGGAGGGCAGTACGACGTGAGTTGGACACGCGAGTTGAGTTGAGCACAACGTTTCATCCCCAGACAGACGGACAGTCCGAGCACACTATCTAGATATTGGAGGATATGCTCCACGTATGTGTTATAGACTTCGGAGGATTATGGAATCAGTTCTTTCCCTTGTAGAGTTCGCCTACAACAACAACTACCAGTCGAGCATTCAGATGGCTCCCTATGAGGCATTACATGGTAGGCGGTGCCGGTCACCAGTTGGCTGGTTTGAGCCAAGGGAGGCTCGGTTGTTGGGTACAGACCTAGTACATGATGCCTTAGATAAGCTCAAGATTATTCAAGATCGACTTTGCATAGCTCAGTCCAGGTAGAAGAGTTATGCCAATCATAGGGTTTGTGATGTTGCATTCATGGTCGGGGAGAGAGTGTTGCTCCGGGTATCACCCATGAAGGGTGTCATGAGATTCAAAAAGAAGGGCAAGTTGAGCCCTAGGTATATCAGGCCCTTTGAGATTTTGGAGAGAGTGGGGGAGGTGACTTACATGCTTGCATTGCCACTGGGGTTATCGGTAGTTCATCCGGAGTTCCATTTATCCATGCTTCGGAAGTATCACAGCGATTCGTCCCATGTATTATATTTCAGCTCTGTCCATATCGACAAGGATTTGACTTACGAGGAAGAGCCGGTGGCTATTCTAGCCCGGCAGGTTCACCAGTTGAGATCAAAGAGATATCCTTCAGTTCCAGTGTAGTGGAGAGGTCATCTTGTCGAGGCAACTACTTGGGAGTCCGAGTTGGACATAAGGAGTAGATATACACACCTTTTCACCAGTTCAGTTACTTATCTATGTCTGTTCGAGGATGAATGATTGTTTTAAAGGTGAAGAATGTGATGACCCGATAGGTTATCTCATGTTTTGAAACCTAATTCTGTGGTCCGAAGCCTTAAAAATCATGTGTTAGCCTTATCCGATTTAAAATCTTTCTGGAAAGCTTTTATGTTAAAAATTGATAAAATTAAGATTTTTTGCCTTAAACATTAATTTGAGTTGACTTCGGTCAACGTTTTGAGTAAACTGTAACAACCTGACCGATCGTTTTGAGTATTACAACCTTGCTTCCCCCTTTACTGCTCAAATTGTAATTTATAGCTATTGTGTGAATTGCCGGGGTAATTGGTTCGGATCCGGTGAGGTTTTGGAATGAATTGGAACACTTATTTCCAAGGGTTAAAGCTTAAGTTAAAATAGTGATCGAATGTCGAGTTATGTGTAAACGAACTCGGAATTTAATTCTGATGATTCTAATAGCTTCGTATGGTGATTTTGGACTTAAGAGCATGTCTGATTTATTTTTTTGGAGGTCCGTAGTGGAATTTGGTATGAATTACCGAAAGTTGAATTTTTGGGAAGTTTGACCGGGGAGTTGACTTTTTGATATCGGGGTCGGGATCCGATTCTGGAAATTTGAATTGGTCCGTAATGTGAAATGTGACTTGTGAGCAAAATTTGAGGTTAATCAGACGTGATTTGATGTGTTTTGATGTAAGTTATAGAATTTAAAGTTTCAAGGTTTAATGAATTCGGATTGAGGAGTAATTCGTTGTTTCGATTTCGTTAGGTGTGATTTGAGGCCTCGAGTAGGTCCGTGTTATGTTATAGGACTTGTTGATACAATTGGTTGAGGTCCCGGGAGCCTCGGGTTAGTTTCGGATGGTTAACGAATCAAATTTGGACTTAAGGAAATGCTGGAACTGCTGCCTAGTGGTGTGATCACACGTGCGAAGCCGCATGTGCATGAAATAAGCCGCAAAAACGGCCAAGAGTGGGACTGGGCAGTGCTCGCAGGTGTGAGGAATATTCCGCATCTTCGAGGTCGCATGTGCGAAGGGGAATGCGCATATGCGAAGCCCGCAAATGCGAGAATATCGCCGCAAATGCTCGTTTTTAAAGGGCTGGCTATTTTCCGCAGGCGCGCATTCTTGTCCACAAATGCAGATGCGCAGGTGCGAGCCCAGGCATCGCAAGTGCGGAAATGCCTGGGCAGTGTTTAAAAATGAGGGTTCCGAGAATTTTTCTCATTTTGGACATTTTGGAGCTCTGTTTGGGCGGTTTGGAGAGGAAATTTTCCACACAACTTGGGGTAAGTGTTCTTAACTCCCTTGTGATTATATTCCATGAATTCATCTTCATTTTTTGTGTAAGATTTTTGAATCTTCAAGAGAAATAGAAGGAAATTTCTATAATGTCACGAAATGTACTTTTCAAGTTTGAATACCGATTTGGAGTCGGATTTGAGTGAAATTAGTATGGTTGAACTTGTAATTGGATGGGTTGTTAAATTTTGTGAGTTTCGTCGTATTTTGAGATGTGGGCCCCATGGGTGATATTTGGGGCATAATTTCGGATTTTATGGAAATATTAGTATTTTGATATGGAATTAATTCCTATAAATTTTGTGGGCCGAATCAAATTGATTGTGACTATATTCGAGCCATTTGGAAGTTGATACGTACATAATGGGATTTCTGGAGAAATGTTTAGCTTGCTCGATATTGGATTCAGCTTGTTCGAGGTAAGTAACTCTTCTTATCTTTGAGTTGAGGGTATGAACCCTGAATATATGTATTTTGTGAATTGTTGAGAGGTGACGCACTTGCTAGGTGACGGGCTTGTGGGCATACACTATAGAAATTGTGACATAATTGTTTCTGTGGAATTTTATAGTTAAATAATCTTGGCATTTTCCATGCGGTTTTAGGTGTCAAAGAAATTGAGCTGAAAAGCATATTAAAAATCATGTTGAGGCTATGTGCCAGTATTATTGGGACCCACAGAGGTCATATTGCTGTGAATTATTGTGTTAAATTGAAAATTCATACTCAGTCATATTCATTTCATTGCATATCATAACTCAGTTTTATGACTCTATTTTGATGCATATAAATGTTTTGGGCAGAATGCCACATTTTACTTAAATGCATGAGGGCTTGATTTGTGAGGATGAGTGTGGATCGGGTCAGCCCGCCTGCAGCATACTTTATGACTGAGTGAGGCTGAGGGCCTGATTTGTGAGGATGAGTGTGGATCGGAGCTGTCTGCCTGCATCATACTTTATTATTATCGCACGTAAGTTGTCAGTGTAGATTATAGCGCTTGGGCTGAAGGAGCCCCTCTGGAGTCTGTACACAACCACAGTGAGCACAGGTACCTACTGAGTGCGAGTGCTGAGTGACTGGGAGGCATGAGTGATTGTGAGGTATGTCCGAGTGCCAAGAGTGATTGAGAGGTATGTCCGAGTGGCAAGAGTGATTGTGAGGTATGCCCGAGTGGCACGAGTGACTGTGAGGTTGCTCGAGGGGCTGTATATGAGTGATGTTCTGCCCGTAGGGCTATTTATGATTTTATCACTGAATTGCATCGCATTGGCATGCACACATGACATACAGGCATATAGATGTATTTTTCCTCCTGCTGTACAACATCACACCATTCATGATTTCTCACATATTGTTTTGACAGATGGGCATAGTGATGCATTTGTTTTTACACAGGTTATCCGGAAGGAAAATGAAACATCTTATTTATTATTGACCAAATTTTGGGAGAAATTTATTGTTTTCAAACTATTTATATTATTGGAAACTTCGGCAAATGATTTGGGTTTTCACTTAGATATTTGAAAGGAAGAACTATAATTTTTGAAATCATTATTTGGTTAAGTATTTTATCCCTGAGTTATTTCTGGTATTATTTGATTTATGTTTTTATGGATTATTGTGGACTATTGATTTTGGACCTGACTTGGTGGAAGCTCGTCACTACTTTCAACCTACGGCTAGGTTTGTTACTTACTCAGTACATGGGGTCGGTTGTACTGATACTACACTTCTGCACATTGCGTGCAGATGTTGGCTGTTGTTGTTGCTATGCTCGATGGTTGTTCAGGGTAGCCTTAGATTTATAAAAGCTCTGTTTATGTATTATTCAAATAGATTATGTATTTATTTCATTTCCGCTTTGTATACTCAATTCTTAAAAGCTCATGATTTGTACTACCAGTTCTTGGGGGATGTATAAGATTAAGATGTTTATTCACTTAAATTACTTTAAATAATTGTTATTGGAATTGGATAGTTAAAAGTTGGCTTAACTAGCGGGTTGGGTTAGGTGCCATCACAACTAGTTGGATTTTGGGTCGTGACAAGGTGGTATGAGAGCACTAGGTTTGTAGGTTCTACAAATCATGAGCAAATGTCTAGTAGAGTCTTGCAGATCAGTATGATGACGTCCATTCTTATCTTCGAGAGGCTACATGGCATTTAGGATATATACTCCCCATATTTCTTTCCTTTTCATGCGAGATTGATTCAGCTTGAGACATAACTCTTTGAATTCCTTCCACGTATTCGTATGCGCATATGAGCGCTCGGTATCAGATGTGCATCGCTGGTTTGTAATTTTTTGAACGAGGTTCAAGAGGTGTATTTTGTGTTTTGGTAATGGGCCAGTTTGGAGGACTTGAGGCCAAGTTTAGACCGCAATGTAGGCTCGGTAGCTTTAGTTGTAACCTGTACATTTGGACTCATATGTCCGGTAATATCCCTACGAGTAGAAGTTGTGGCTCGATGAGCGGAAAAATGGCTTTGTGATGAGTATGATGTAAATGTGGGATGTATTAAGATGATTTGAATATGACAAGAAGTGTTCCCTTGAAATGTAAAGAAATGGCCACTAGGTGCTTGATTTTCGTTTTAATGTAACGTACAGTCTCGAGTATGAATGTTTGAAGGATCTTTCATAATGTTAACCTTTTGGGGTAAATTAAATTCTCATGTCTGGGTAATGAGTTTGGACGCAGATTGACTAAGTGATTACATAGTAAATATGACTGCGAAAAGATATAACAAGATACCAGATTGAGGCAAAGCAAATGGATTATCCCCTGCAGAATAATCTATGTAGGAGTATTTCTTATAATGTGAGTGGAGAGTTTCTTTTCTGCCGACGGGGTGTATGGGTGGAGATTTGAATATGAATCTGGTTGAGAAAGTTGACTTGTGTGTTAAGAGGATGAATACGAGTTTAGCGGATGATTGGGGTATTTTTATGGTTGGCATTGTATGAACTTGGGAAGAAGTTTCGTTGGACTGACTGTGGCATTATGGAAGTAAGAGAGTATTGGTATTGTGAGTTATGGAATGTTTTAATCTATGACTTTGAGCCAAGTTAGGGAGTCTGCTATTGACTATTTGATTTCATGGTTTGGTGTTAAATTTTAATTTTGGTGGACGCATACTTGTGAGTTAGCTATGACTTGCAGAAGTTGAGATCGAGGATGACTCGAATAAGGAAATTCCTGGTTAAGGATTATATTTCACGTATGAGTAACTGAAATTCGCGGGATGAGTGAGTTGTTTTTTGTGAATGATATAGTACGCACGGAGTATGAATTTGATATGTGGTGTTAAAGTAGAGTTACTTCTTTGAGTGTTGTGGTGCTAATGGGGCACATGTCTTTTGGCCCATTTGGGCGGTGCAATTAGATTTGAGCAAAGTGGGTGACTCCCGAGAAAATTTTAGTGGGTTTGAGAATTATATATATCAATTGAGAATGTTTCTGAACTTATGTAAATCCGAGATTTGCGTTTGATGGTGCATGGACTTGCGGAAATTCTATATGACTATGGATTCTACATTTTTTGTTTTGTGTAAGGAAGGTAAGAAGAGAAATTTCAAATTCACATAATGTATTCTCAGAGTGAGTGTTACAGTTGTGGTATTTTTGGAGGTGTTTAAGAAGAATACAATTGCTTATGGGCCGTAGGGCTTTGTGGTTCTATGCTAAGGTTTGTACGGTAAGTTGTGGTTAAAGATCATGGTATTTTAGCAAGAAGAAGTATCAATCTGAAGACAAATTCGGAAGGGACTTGGAGAAATAGGACTACTGGGTAGTAGATTGGATCAGTATGGTAATGGATAAGATCGGTTCTTTGGGTGCTTATGAGGTGGGGGTTTTCTACAGGTGCTTTCTGGCAATACACCTAAACTTGGCAACCTGCGTGGCTTGGCCGAGTTAGAGGAATTTAGTTTTAAGGACTTGATTATGTGCAAATGGATTCCAAAGTATTCTTGATGGTTTCTACCGGTGTGGAGAACGTTTGTGTATTGTGATTATCTCCTGGAAAGAAACAAGAGAAAGGTTTCTAACTAAAATGGTATGTAAATTATTGGTGACTCAAAGTTGATAATAAGATTCTTGTGCTCTTCACATGATGGAAATATAGATGTTATGTGTTGTACGAAAGCTAGATTTTCATGTACAAGATGGCAGTACAATCTTGAAGAGAAGGTAATGAATGTTGAACAACATGGACGATTTCAAATAACTAGATGAATACTATTACTACTTGGTGTTGTATGAGAAAGGCGCAAACTTCAAAAGGTGCATTGTAGTTTTACTTACGGATGTATAAATAGTATTGCGGTACTCACATGGTTGACAGACTGTTGATATTCAAATTTTTGTCAAGTGGCACGAAAGAACTTTTAAAGTATTTCTCGTGGGATGATCATATATAAGAGAGGTGTTAGGCATTCAGGCGGTGGAGATGGAATCAAATATGGTGATTCGCATGTTCTATGGATTCAAAGATTGGGAGTTCCCAGGAGCAGATTGTTTCATGGTTGTGGACTGTGAAGTTGTGGTCGGACCTAGCCATATGATAGAATGTGTTATGATTCAGTCATTATGGATTTTCGAAAGAATTTTTATCTATTTGTGGGTAACCCGAGTTGATTTGGGGGTCCATAGGTAGGCCCAATTAAGATGTGTATTCTACACCGAGCCGGAATGGTTGGCTCCATACTGTTATTATTGAGGGATGTGGCATTTGGTTGATGTTGAACTTATTCGTGTTCTCAAGTGATCTGTGAGTTATTCCTTTATGCTACGAGGAGTTGTGATTCATTGGTTATGTGCACAGATGGTGCGGTTCTATTTGGGCTTTATAGCGGATTTTGAGTGTGATGAGTAATTGGGTATTGCATGATCAATAGCGTAATGGTTATGTCCTTTCAGGTTTTTGTGTGGTATTTTTGTCATTTTCCCCTCCGTCGTTATTAAATTGGAACAGGGTGGCTCGAAGTATATAATATGAACCTTGTATTAGAATCGGGTGATGGTTCTACGGTGTATGATGAATTTTCAACGTTTCGTTGTGGAAGTACTTGTTAATTTGGCGGGGCAGTTCTCTCATTTGAGTCATTTTCCATGACTGGGTACATTTGAATTGTTGCGTATTAGTGCACGGATGGCACGAGTTGTGGCTCCGAGTTATATTGGTACGGTATGTCTGCAGAGCAGTTATGTTTAGTAATATAAGGTCATTGGACCTGGAATGGGTACTATCAGGTTTAATTTCGATATATTCAAGAGTATAATATTGAAAGTCGGCTCAGAAAGTGATTATGGTTCCGGTTGGGGCGAGAGACCTCCATGACTTGTTGGTCTGATAAAGGGTTACAAGATTCTGCGTGTTTCTTTTATTATCAATAGTGTACGAAGGTTTTGGGATGAGGTTTGGTTCGATATGGGTTTAATACTAGTATGCAGTTGGTTTTGGAGTAGTCACTGCGATCAGGAATAGTGCTACAAGCATGCAAGTTGTGTAATATGCTGGGTGATTATATTCGTGGTTATAGTTATAGATCGATGCAGCTTATTCGGACTTTAAAGAAATTTTAAAGGTTGGAAATTAAACTCCAAGGTTTATGGGCTAAGGTTAAATTAATGATTTTCAGTTGCATTGTGTGTGGTAAGATGGAACAGTGATTTGATGGCTTGGAAACAACTCTTGGCACGTTCGAGGATGAACATATGTTTAAGTGGGGGAGAATGTAACAACCCGACCGGTTGTTTTAAGTATTACAACCTTGCTTCCCCCTTTACTGCTCAAATTGTACTTTACAGCTGTTGTGTGAATTGCCGGGGTAATTGGTTCGGGTCCGGTGAGGTTTTGGAATGAATTGGAACACTTAGTTCCAAGGGTTAAAGCTTAAGTTAAAATAGTGATCGGATTTCGACTTATGTGTAAACGGCCTCAGAATTTAATTCTGATGATTCCAATAGCTCCGTATGGTGATTTTGGACTTAGGAGCGTGTCCAGAAAACGTTTTAGAGGTCCGTAGTGGAATTTGGCGTGAATTACCGAAAGTTGAATTTTTGGGATGTTTGACCGGGGAGTTGACTTTTTGATATTGGGGTCGGGATTCAATTTTGAAAATTTGAATAGGTCCGTAATGTGAAATGTGTGCAAAATTTAAGGTTAATTGGACGTGATTTGATGTGTTTCGACGTAAGTTATAGAATTTGATGTTTCAAGGTTCAATGATTTTGGATTGAGGAGTAATTCGTCGTTT
Source organism: Nicotiana tomentosiformis (assembly GCF_000390325.3). NCBI lineage: Eukaryota > Viridiplantae > Streptophyta > Magnoliopsida > Solanales > Solanaceae > Nicotiana > Nicotiana tomentosiformis. Next base: position 220,204 of record NC_090817.1, read on the forward strand.
CGATGTTGTTAGGTGTGATTTGAGGCCTCGAGTAGGTCCGTGTTATGTTATGGGACTAGTTGATACAATTGGTTGAGGTTCTGGGGGCCTCGGGTGACTTTCGAACGGTTAACGGATCAAATTTTAACTTAAGGAAATGCTGGAACTGCTGCCTACTGGTGTGATCGCACCTGCGAAGATTTTGATCGCAGGTGCGAAGCCGCATGTGCGTGAAATAAGACGCTGAAGCGGCCAAGAGTGGGACTGGCAGTGCTCGCAGGTGCGAGGAATTAACCGCATCTACGAGGCCACAGGTGCGAAGGGGAATGCGCATCTGCGAAGCCCATAGATGCGAGAATATCGCCGTAGATGCGAGTTTAAGAGGGCTCGCTGTTTTTCGCAGGCGAGCATTCTTGTCCGCAAATGCGGATGCGCAGGTGCGAGCCCAGGCACCGCAGGTGCGAAAATGTCTGGGCAGTGTTTAAAAATGAAAATTTATACTCAGTCATATTCATTTCATTTCATATCATAACTCAGTTTTATGACTCTATTTTGATGCATATAAATGTTTTAGGCCGAATGCCCCATTTTACTGAAATGTCTGAGGGCTTGATTTGTGAAGATGAGTGTGGATCGGGGCAGCCCGCCTGCCACATACTTTATGAATGAGTGAGGCCGAGGGCCTGATTTGTGAGGATGAGTGTGGATCGGGGCTGCCCGCCTGCAGCATACTTTATTATTATCGCACGTGAGTTGTCTGTGTAGATTATAGCGCTTGGGCTGAAGGTGCCCCTCCGGAGTCTGTACACACCCATAGTGAGCGCATGTACCTACTGAGTGCGAGTGCTGAGTGACTGGGAGGCATGAGTGATTGTGAGGTATGCCCGAGTGGCAAGAGTGATTGTGAGGTATGCTCGAGTGGCACGAGTGACTGTGAGGTTTCCCGAGGGGCTGTTTATGAGTGACGTTCTGCCCGAGGGGCTATTTATGATTTTTTTCATTGAATTGCATCGCATTGGCATGCACATATGACATACATGCATAGAGATGTATTTTGCCTCATGCTGTACAACATCACATCATTCATGATTTCTCACATATTTTTAACAAATGGGCATAGTGATGCATTTGTTTTTACACGGGTTATCCGGAAGAAAAATGAAACATCTTATTTAGTATTGACAAAATTTTGGGAGAAATTTATTGTTTTCAAACTATTTATATTATGGGAAACTTCGGCAAACGATTTGGGTTTTTACTGAGATATTTGAAAGGAAGAACTATAATTTTTGAAATAATTATTTGGCTGAGTATTTTATCCCTGAGTTATTTCTGGTATTATTTGCTTTATGTTGTTATGGATTGTTGCGGACTATTCGTATTGGACACGACTTGGTGGAAGCTCGTCACTACTTTCAACCTACGGCTAGGTTTGTTACTTACTCAGTACATGGGGTCGGTTGTACTGATACTACACTTCTGCACATTGCGTGTAGATGTTGGTTGCTGTTGTTGCTGTGCTCGATGGTTGCGGGACTTGAAGATGTACCTGCGTTCCTGTTGTAGCTGCCTTTTGTTCAGGGTAGCCTTAGATTTATAAAAGCTCTGTTTATGTATTATTTAAACAGATTATGTATTTATTTAATTTCCGCTTTGTATACTCTATTCTTAGAAGCTCATGATTTGTACTACCAGTTTTTGGGGGATGTATAAGATTAAGATGTTTATTCACTTAAATTACTTTAACTAATTATTATTGGAATTGGATAGTTGAAAGTTGGCTTACCTAGTGGGTTGGGTTAGGTGCCATCACGACTAGTTAGATTTTGGATCGTGACATAAACGAACCCGGATCCATATTTTGACGGTCCCGGTAGGTCCGTATCATAATTTGGGATCTGGGCATATGTCCGTAATCGAATTATGAGGTCCCTAGCTCGAGATATGGAATTTTGGTAAAAACTTAAAAGCTTGAAAGTTTAATAATTTTAAGAATTGACTGATGTTTGGTCTTGTTGATACCGTGTCCGTATTTTGGTTTCGGAGCCTAGTACAGATCCATTATTATATTTATGACTTGTCTGTCAAATTTGGTGAGAAACGGAGTTGATTTGACGTGATTCGGACGTTCGGTTGTGAAAATAGAAGTTTTAAAGTTTTATTGAAATTTTCATTTGATTTGGTGTTCAATTCGTAGTTCTAGGTGTTATTTTGGCGATTTGATCGCGCGAGCGAGTTCGTATAATATTTTTAGGACTTATGTGCATGTTTGGTTTGGAGACCCGAGGGCTCAGGTGAGTTTCGGATAGGCTACAGAGTGAATTGAATTTAGAAGATCATAGCTGGTGCATCAGACATACATATTTCGCATTTGCGAGATCTGGCTCGCAAATGCGAGCCTTAGATTTGCGAAGGGACCATTGCATTTGGGAGTAGTGGGCTGGGGGTGGACCTTCGCATTTGCGATCCTCTCTTATCTGCATCTGCGAACACTTGTTCGCATTTGCGATGCCAGCATGCCTAGGACAGTTTCACATTTGCGAAGAAATTATCGCATTTACGGGGCTCGCATTTGTGAACCCCACGTCGCAAATGCGATGCCAACAACTGTTCAATAATTAGAAAAATGGGATTTTCACTCATTCTTCAAATTTTCAAAACAAGAAAACCCAAGGGCGATTTTTCCAAGACTCTTTCTTCCCCAAATCAGTGGTAAGTGATTCTAACCAATTTGCTTTGAATCTTTTATTACATTTCACAAGTTTTTAACCTAAAATCTAGTGTTTTCATGGTGGAAATTTGGGGGGTTGGGTAGAGTTAGGATTTTTGAGAAATTGGGATTTATACCTCAAATTGGGGTCGGAGTTTAAAACAAATTACGTAACCGGGCTCGGGGGTGAATGGATAATCAGATTTTGGTCCGAATTTCGGGTTTGGACCAAGCGGACAAGGGAGTTGACTTTTGTTGACGTTTTTAATATTGACCTAAATTGAATCTTTTGCAATCGTGGGTGATTCCTAAGGCTTATTTTGAATCATTTGGTTGGTAAATTGCTAGATATTGTTGGTTTGGAGGCTTGTTTGGAAGGCAAAGTTGTGGTTGAGCCTTGAGTGGTCTTTGGAGTGAGGTAAGCGTTGTGTCTAAATTTGACTTGAGGGAATTAGGGACCCTCAGACTATTTGCTATGTGAAATTCATGTGAACGGCGTATATGTGAGGTGACGAGTACTTATGCGCCACCAATTTATCTGTTTTCCCAGTTTTGTTTTTCCGTTTTTCTCGTAATATCTCTTTCCCTGTCTTAATTGTTACATGCTCTAATTGTGTTCCATGCCTAATTGCTACTTGTTAGACATTGTTTCCTCATGTTCATGATATTGTTCATTCCATAGTTTTATTATCTCTTATTATTTGCTTATGCTGGTTTATCGGTACCTTTTCGTTGTATATTCTAAATTGGTCTCGCTGTGTAGTATTACTTATGTGAACTTTCATGACGTACAAGTTTCCTATTTGTTTCGGTTTGGTGTTTAAGTATTGTGAAGGGATTTCGTGATTTGAATTGTGAATTTATTATGTATACTGAGCACTTAATATTAATATGGTGGGATCGGGTTACACGCCGTAACAGGTGGAATAACGGTGATATATGAGGAGGAATAAGGGTGAATCGATACTATACGGTGGAATCGGGTTGCATGCCGCAACACTTTATTTATATTCACTGTTGTTTATGCTATTATGAGGAAATAAGGGATGAATATGAGATGTACGGTGGGATCGGGTTGTGTGCCGCAACAACCTATGTGTTTATGTTTCCCTGAGCTATGTTAGCCTTACTGTATTCTCCATTTCACTTAAGGATTAGTAATTTCTTAATGTTGTTGACTTATTTTCGAGAGTTGTTGTTATTTCTTGCAAATTACTGCTTTATTCTATCTTGTATTTCTTTTGTTATTTTTATCATATATACTGCGTACAAGCGGTAGAGTGAGTGACCCGTTGTAGCCTTGTCACTACTTTGTTGAGGTTAGGCTCGACACTTACCAGTACATGGGGTCGGTTGTACTGATAATGCACTCTGCACTTCTTGTGCATATTTTGGTGTTTGTCCGGGGTGATCGTGAGGTTAGCTGCTGGATTCATCCGACATGAGACCCAAGGTAGATCTGCTAGTGTCTGCAGACCCTGGAGTCCCCTTCTAGACATTGCACTTTACCATTTCTATCCTTTCAAAAATAGTTGTATTACTTTCAGACATTTACTTGTAGTAAATTCTTAGAAGTTCATGAATTGTGACTCCAGATCCGGGTAGTAGTGTATATATTGAGGCTGTTATAAATTTCTGCACTCATTTTACCTAGTTATAGCTTAGCTGTTGTTATTTACTGAAGTGTATAACAATTTGGCTTGATGATTCTCTAGCGTTGGCTTGCCTAGCAAGTGAAATGTTAGGTGCCATCATGGTCCCGGCGGTGGGAATTCTGGATCGTGACATATGCACCACCAGTATCTAGTGCACCTCCTACACGGGGTGCTTTTAGCGGTCAGTTCAGCAGACTTGGCCCGAGCCAGTCACGCCCTCCGAGAGCTTGTTTTGAGTGTGGTGACACTCTCCATATGGTGAGGGATTGCCCCAGACTTAGGAAGGGTGCACCTCTATAGACTTCTCAGGCATAGCATGCTCCACCAGGTCCTTAGGCTATGATTACAGCACCAGCTACCACCCCACCTACTTAGCTAGCTCGAGGTGGAGGTCGGGGAGGTTGAGGTTGACCTACAGGGGGAGGCCATGCCAGATATTATGTTCTTCCTGGCCATATAGAGGCATTTGATTCTGACTCTGTCATTACATTTATTGTTCTGGTCTATCATAGAGATATGTCAGTTTTATTTGACCCACGCTCCACTTCTTCCTATGTGTCCTCTTATTTTTCTTTATATTTGGGTGTAGCATGTGATTCTTTGAATTTTTCTGTTATGCGTCTACACCTGTGGGAGATTCTATTAGTGTTGACCGTGTGTATCGGTCGTGTTTAGTTATTCTTAGTGGTTTTAAGACCAAAGATGATTTATTATTGCTCAGCATAGTAGACTTTGATATTATTTTGGGCATGAACTGGTTGTCTCCACATTATGCTATTCTTGATTGTCACGCCAAAACTGTGACACTGGCTATGCCATGATTACCATGATTAGAGTGGAGAGGTACCTTAGAGTATACTCCCAATTGAGTTATTTCATTTCTTATAGCTCAATGAATTGCTGAGAAGGGATGTGACGCGTATCTAACTTATGTAAGAGATGTCAGCATTAATACCCATACAATTAAATCAGTCCCTGTAGTGAGGGATTTTTCAAATATATTTCCAGCTGATCTTCCGTGCATGCCGCCCGACAGAGATATTGACTTTAGCATTGATTTTTTAATGGGCACTCAGCCCATCTCCATTCCTTCATATCCTATGGATCTTCCTGAGTTGAAGGAGAAGTTACATGAGTTGCTTGATAAGGGCTTCATTTGGCCTAGTGTGTCACCTTAGGGTGCTCGTGTCTTATTTGTGAAGAAGAAGGATGGTTCTATGCGGATGTGTATTGATAACCGCTAGTTGAACAAAGTCACAGTGAAGAACATGTATCATTGCCTCATATTGATGACTTATTTGATCAGCTACAAGGTGCCAGAGTATTTTCCAATATTGACTTACGTTCAGGCTATCATCAGATAAAGATTCGGGAGCCAGATATCCCGAAGACAGCTTTCAGGACTCGGTATGGTCACTAAGATTTTCTTGTGATGTCATTTGGACTAAACAACGCTCCAAAAACATTTATGCACTTGATGCACAATGTGTTCTGACACTATCTTGACTCATTCGTCATTGTGTTTATTGATGACATTCTGGTGTATTCCCAGATTCGGGAGGATCATGAGCAGCACCTGAGGAGTGCGCTTCAGACCTTGAGAGAAAAGAAGTTATATGCAAAATTTTCAAAGTTTGAGTTTTGGATAGACTCAGTGGAATTCTTGGGTCATGTAGTATCGAGTGATAGGATCCAGGTGGATCTAAAGAAGATTGAAGGAGTGCAGAGTTGACCCAGAACGTCCTCAACTATAGAGATATGGAGTTTTCTTGGTTTGGCAGGGTTATACCGTCGATTTGTAGAAAGTTTCTCATCTATTGCAGCACCTATGACCAGGCTGGCCCAAAAGGGTGCTCTGTTCAGGTGGACAAAGGAGTGTAGGGAGAGCTTTCAGAAGCTCAAGAAGACTTTGACTACAGCTCCTGTATTGGTATTGCCTACCGGTTTATGGCCTTATATTGTATATTGTGATGCGTTGTGGATTGGTCTCGGTGTAGTGTTGATGCAGGACGTTAGGGTCATTGCCTACGTGTCCAGATAGCTAAAGGCACATGAAAAAAACTATCATGTCCATGACCTTGAGTTAACAGCTATTGTTCATGCCTTGAAGATTTGGCGACACTATTTATATGGTGTCCTTTGTGAGATCTACACCGATCACCGGAGTTTGCAGCATATGTTCAAATAGAAGGATCTTAACTTGCGTTAGCCGAGGTGGTTAGAGTTGCTTAAAGATTATGATATCACCATTTTGTACCATCCCTGGAAGGCCAATGTGGCGGATGATGCTTTGAGTCGCCGGCCGGAGAGTTTGGGGAGCTTAGTATATCTACCAGCAGTAGAGAGGCCATTGGCGTTGGATGTTCAGGCCTTAGCCACCTAGTTTGTTAGATTGGATATTTTTGAGTCGCGTCGAGTATTGGCTTGTGTGGTCTCTTGGTCTTCTCTTTATGATTGTATCAGGAAGAGTCAGTATGATGACCCCCATCTACTTGTCCTTAAGGACAAAGTTCAACACGGTGATACAAAAGAGGTCTCTATTGAAGATGATGGTGCACTGAGTATGCAGGGCAGGCTTTGTGTGCCCAATGTAGATGGTCTGCGTGAGTTGATTCTCCAGGAGGCTCACAGTTCGTGGTATTCCATTCATTCAGGTGCCACAAAGATGTATCAGGACTTGATGTAGTATTATTGGTGGAGGAGAATGAAGAAGAACATAGTGGAATTTGTAGCTAGGTGTCTGAATTTCCAGCAGGTAAAGTATGAGCATCATCGTCCAGGTGGATTGCTTCAGAAGTTAGAGATTACGGAGTGGAAATGGGAGCGAATCACTATGGATTTCCTTGTCATGCTCCCACAGATTCAGTAGAAGTTTGATGCAGTTTTGGTGATTATGGATAGGCTCACCAAGTCAGCTCATTTCATTCCTGTGATGACTACCTATTCTTTCGAGCAGTTGGCTTGAATTTATATCTGTGATATTGTATGGCTTCATGGAGTACCGGTATCTATCATCTCTGATCGGGGTACGCAGTTTATATTATAGTTCTGGAGGACTATACAATAGGAGTTGGGTACTCGGGTTCAGTTGAGCATATAATTTGACCCTCACACGGACGGACAGTCCGAGCACACTATTCAGATACTGGAGGATATGTTTCGTGCTTGTGTGATTGATTTTGGGGGTTCTTGGGACCAGTTCTTGCCACTTGGGGATTTTACTTACAATAACAGTTATCAGTCGAGCATCCAAATGGCACCGTATGAGGCCTTATTTGGGAGGTGGTGCCGGTCTCCAGTGGGTTGGTTCGAGCAGGGCGAGGCTAGATTATTGGGCACAGACTTGGTTCAGGATGCTCTAGAGAAGGTTAAGATGATTCAGGATCGACTTCACACAGCTCAGTCCAGATAGAAGTGTTATGCGGATCGGAAGGTTCACGATGTTGCATTAATGGTTGGAGAGCGGGTCCTGCTCCGGGTGTCACCCATGAAGGGTGTTATGAGGTTCGGAAGGAAGGGAAAGATAAGCCCAAGGTTTATTGGCCCGATTGAGGTGTTGCGGCATATTTGGGAGGTTTATTATGAGCTTGCCTTACCTCCCAATCTAGCAGGGGTTCACCCAGTATTCCATGTTTCTATGCTTCGAAAGTATCATGGCGATCTGTCCCATGTGTTGGATTTTAACTCAGTCCAGTTGGACACGGGTTTATCCTATGTTGAGGAGCCGATGGCTATTTTGGACAGGCAGGTTCGAAAGCTGAGGTCAAAGAACATTGCTTCCGTGAAGGTTTGGTGGAGGGGTCAGCCGGTCGAGGAGGTGACTTGGGAGACCGAACATGATATGCGCAGCCGCTATCCTCAACTTTTTACCACTTCAAGTATGTCTCTATGCTTATTCGAGGATGAACGATTATTTTAAGAGGGGGAGGATATAATAACCCGTCCGGTCGTTTTGAATGTATTAGCCCCGACCCCTTATTTACTACTTCCCCCGTATTTTGTTTTTCTGCTTATGTGACTTATTGGGAGGTTTTGTTGTGGTTTCGGAGTGATTTGGGACACTTAGTCCCAAAAACAGAAGCTTAAGTCTTAGGATTTTGACCGTAGTTGGAACTGTGTGAAGACGATTACGGAATGGAGTTTCGTCGGTTCTGTTAGCTCCGTTGGGTTATTTTGGACTTAGGAGCATGTCTGGACTGTGAATTTGTGGTCTGTAGCTGATTTAGGCTTGAAAATGGCAAAAGTCAAATTTTTGGAGATTTTGACCTAAAGTGGACTTGTGTGCAAAATTTGAAGTCAATCAGACGTGATTTGAAAGGTTTCGGCATCGGTTGTGGACGTTTAAAACTTTGAAGTTTATTAAGCTTGAATCGATGTGTAATTCATGTTTTTGCGTTGTTTGATGCGATTTAAAGGCTCGACTAAGTTCGTATGGTATTTTAGGACTTAATGGTATATTTGGTTGAGGTCCCGGTGGCCTCGGGTGCGTTTCGGATGCTGTACAGATTGAATTTGGACTTATGCAAATTGCTGAAGTTTTCTAATTTCTGGTGTTTTCGCACCTACGGTGGGGAGACCGCAGGTGCAGACTCGCATGTGCGGAAGGAGGAGTGCATAAGCAGAGTAAGGTGGTTTGGTCAGGGGTCGCAGGTGTCACGCCCCAAACCTGGGGTTAAGACCGGCACTCGGTGCCTCACCAATCCTCGTGTACCAACTTACGACTAAGGGACTCTGAACATATAATATCATACTTTGGCCATGGGCCACATTGCAAGACAATTGCGAACACTGATTAATATCAATAAAAAGCTGGGTCGACAAGGACGTTATAACTACTATAGATGACGATCCAACAAAATGTACATAAAAGGCCTACAACCCCAACATAATGCATTAACTAACAAGATATGTCTACAAGCTTCTACTGATGGATATACTATGATCGGAACAAGGATCCGACCTACTCATAACATATATGTATATATACAAAGATGTACATAAAGCTCTAGACCCGGCAACTCCGAAGGGTTTGGAGCTTACCGATCAAGCTGAACTTGGGCAACACCTAATAAGGAGGTCTACTCGTCTATCTGTCTGAACCTGCACGCATGAAATGCAGCGCCCCCAAAATAGGGACGTCAGTACAAAATAATGTACCGAGTATATAATGCACTATACTGAAAGATGAAACTGAACTGATAATATAATAACTGAAAGAAACTGGAAGTCAATGATAATATAGTAAGTAAAATAGCTATCCTTCCTTATAAGGCTCGGTATATATATAACTACTCTGCCATAGTAGGCTCGCTCATAGGTTCTCGGCCATACTAGGCTCTGTATCTCAGCCAACTGGGCTCGCTCATAGGCGCTCAGCCATATTAGGCTCGGTATATAACTCACCATCTGATCAGAGGTTGCCCAATAGCATAATGCTTATAATCACTAAATAATTTCATTCCCGAACTTGCGTCGATTAACTTACGACGAAACATTATCGTACGAAAATGCGGGATGTAACATCATTCCCCCTTTTGAACATCCGTCCTCGAATGTTGACTGATATACTTATCACTTTCATAACTTATGTCCTTTGAATACTTTAGTACTTTCCTTTCAATCCAAGTAACTATTCTGTGAATAATTCTAAGAGCCAGGGCATTCCCCCTTTTAAGCTTCTTTCTCACACCACGATTTGTAGTCGAAATCCTTCTAATCTCGTAACTGTTGCTACCTTTTGTCATAGATCCATTTATTCATCCGTATGACTTTACTGCCATAACTCTTACTTTGATTTATCGTTATTGAGGGATTCTACCAAACTCCATCTTACTTTCATTTCTTATCCTATATCCAATAAGCTAAGTCCTTTAATGCCCCCTCATTACTGTTCATCTTAATAATGACGGCCTAATATCATCTCATACTTTGTGACCTTTGTCCATCTATTGTTGATTCATCTTAATACCGATAACTTGGCCTCTTATGTAACACTACCGCTTGAGCTCACATCTCATCAGGGAACATTTGAAGTGACTTTCCTAATCTACTTAGGGGTGATACTGTACTTCAATGACCGTATTTTATAGCATCCCAATGTGATTCACTTACGTGGGTATTTTAATCTCGTACAATCCATGAAATCCTCTTCAAATCATTACTCACTCGAAGGCCTAAACGTCATCCTTTATCTATCACAATCATACCCTTATTTCATTACCAGGGCAGCATTCCATCTCTTTTAAATGCTACTAGTCATAGACTTCTTTGAGCTTATTCAGGCACCCATCAACTCTCTTATTTTCGTAGGCTTAATCCCGAGGGCTTATCCATTCTCGTCACTTTCTCACTAGCCCTTTCTTATCCTTACTCCTATCTTCCTACAATCTTGTCGCTCTACCATACTTTAGCTTGCAACCCATACATATCCATTTATACTACTCGCATCCTTCCTTCAACTTCCTTGCACCATAGATTTCCTTGTGTTATTCTGGAACATCAAGTGAGACATCACATCTTATCTAACTTTTCTTTTACTTTCTTAACTAGACCTCTCGATACCTAGAAACCATAGGCTATAAGATATGCCACTGACGATACCTCTATCATTCCTAGATATTGAATCCCCGCAGTTCTAGCCTTCTATCCGAAGTATGTACTATTCCCAACCTTCTGCATCTGAGTATCTCGTATGTTATTCACTATTACCTTACTTACCTTAAAATCTCACATCACATCTTCTATATCTTTCATGACCTCCTTTCCACATAGGTATAATTCATATTCACAACTTAAAGCTCTATTATAACACTATCACCTATAGTGCACACACAATCCGGTGAGAGCTTCATACCGACTTCTTATAAGGTTGGAACTTCTTCTAACTGGATTCCTTGATTTACTTCGTTGTTGTAACTCTTTAGTTTCCTCTTCCTTCTGATCAACCTTTATGTAGTCTTAAGCTATCTTCCGGTCTGCGGCTCATGGAAGTATTTATTACTTTAGCCCTTCATGGACGCTATGGAATATCCATGATACAATCTTATAACATTTCAATCTTTTGTCTATGACTTGGGCTCAATTCTTTCTTTTAACCTATACCAGAATCTTCTACGACAGTATGATTGTCAATATATATGTCACATGGATAATACTCAAAAATCTTAGGTACATTCATTATGTAATTATCTCTAGATCATTGATCGAATAATTCCTTTCATTCCTTCTCAACTTTCTTTAAATGCAAGAAATTGCTTTTCCTGGTCGTTCTGCCTCCTTGTTGCATGCATACTTAGCTTATTTTAGTTCCCACGCATATTGGAATTCCATACAACACATATGATCTTGAATACCACCTTTTGATTTTGATATATATACATATTTTTCTTCTTCCCGTTCATTAGCCACGATAGGTGCCACCTGCTGATGGAGTGCATACAATGTTGTTGTGAGACTGTTGTTACATGACCATTTCCTCTTTAGGTGACTGTGCTTGGTTAAAGCCTTCTTCCTTATTTCCTCCGCTAGTCTTTCATTGTAGTACTTAGGGAGGACCCTCTTATTCTTGCAAGGCTGCGAGCTGATTACATCGTATACTCGACAAAAAATTTGATGTTCGTACTCACATATAAAATTCCTTAGTTACTTACCTCCATACTTATATGCTTGTATGGTTTCTCCCGAATTGAAGTTTTGACTGTCTTCCCTTAACACTCATACGGTATCTTTAACTTCCCCAACTCCTATCCGAATATTTCTCAAGGTCACGATGTCATAACTGCGAGACTGAATTCCCCATGTTGTGGTTCACTCCGTTTATCTTACACGATCTATTGATTTGTCTATATCCTCTTGTCAATCCATAACTAGGCTCTTCCTGAATCAACTACTAACTACTCATTGGCTCATTCTCATATCAATATTCTGTGTAATCTTTCATGGGTCATTTCCTTTATCTTAACTTACGTCCCGTACTAGCTCCTTATCTATCAATAACATCTCAGGCATGAACCCTTACCTCCTCTCCTTCACGCTGTGTTCGCATAATATTCTAGAATCGTAGCGTATCTGCAGGACTTGAATAAGTTCAATCTTATCCCTTTCTCATTATTATCACATTCTTCCTTTACTATTTCCATAGTTACTAGAACCACATAATTCTGACCTAATGCCACATCACACCATATTCCCCTTTTAGGGGAGCACTAATATTTAGTGCTACGATGATCTACATATAGATGTTTTACCCTCTCATCTTTGGCATCTTTTCACATCATCGATGATCCTTAATCGCCTTGCGGTAATCCTTCAGTACCAAGGATAATGAAATTTATCACTCGCGAGGGTGACACTTAGTGTAACTAGCACATACAACCCCTTAAGCTTAACTTTACTCACCTCGATTGCTTTGGGGAAGCGTCTTCCTGATTGACCATTCTCTGAATTTCTCATGAATCTTCTTCTGTTGTCCACTCTATTATCGCTGGAACGAAATATGAAATTCTCATGATGCTGACTATTATCCAATCACTCAGTCCCTAATTCATGTTTAGTTTATCAAGTTCACCAGCCTATACTGATTTCTATTGTTCTGGAGTCTAACGGTTTCTTCCGGTAGTCGCGTTGGAGTTACGAACTTATTTCTTGAAATGAGGATATGACTTTATGGCCTATACTCTTTTGTTGTCTCAAGGCCTGCCACCTCTCGTCTTTTCCTTCAATTGACTATAGACTCTGTAATACTGTCATCTTTGTGATCCACCATTGTCATCCATGTATCATATCTTACTCATAATGCTTCATTAACTCTTTTCTTATTTCCCGCTAACATTTATGTCTATCACTTTATTCTGAAAACTCGAACAAGACATTCTTTTGCTTTTAGCTCCCCTTGTGGAACAAGACATTCTCGCTCTACTAGGGACTCGAGCCATACTAAGGTAATATTTATACCTTCCAGGCTTTCCGTACCACATCTAATTGTAATATTCTAGAGTGCACCATCTGGGTGCCTCACAAGGAGATCTATTAGCACCTTTGTAATATCCTTCAGAAATGCCAACTAACACAAACAATCCATTTACCATTTTAGGTTCTCTAACCCCAGCCGGATCCTAATATCCTGTCCTTTTCTTAAACTACACATGTTAGCCCTCAATAAGGTATAACTGAGATGGGTGTGGCCAATTCTACATATGTCCATTACTGTTGAAGGTAAGTCACAATGCTTATACTTTTTTGCTAGAGTTGAAAATACCAGTAATCTTCATTAACTAGGTACCTCGTACCCTTCTCATCTTGCTCCTTTTACTTGTTGAAGCTTGTATCTATCTTCTGAACCTCTCATTGCCTTTCACCAGAGAGGTGGATAGATATTCTTGCCTTAAGGCTCCTTATCAAGAAGCTTACACGTAAGGTGCATACATGTTCTGCTGAAGACCTCACATTTATCCATCATAGGAATGATGCAAATTCGAGTTTCTCTAACTCAACTCTTCCACAACTATATCTCTACCAACCATCTTTCTGGATGTAGGTATCGTCGTATTATGAATAAGATAGAGTTTATGAAATTGAGTTCTTACAACAGAGCTCTACCACACGATCTAGAGTAAGAAGAAAGAGTGACAGTCTTAAATGCCCTGTAGCCTCCTGCTTGTAAGTGTGGTGCACGACACACCCATAAACAAGATTCTACTAGATACAGCTTGTAGATTCCTTAGGACAGAAGTACTCTGATACCACTTTTGTCACGCCCCGAACTTGGGGCGAGAACGACACTTGGTGCCTCACCTATCCTCGTGTACCAACTTATGACTAAGGGGCTCTGAACATATAATGCCATACTTTGCCCATGGGCCACAATGCAAGACAATTGCGAACACTGACTAAATATCAATAAAAAACTGGGTCGACAAGGCCGTCATAACTACTACAGCTGACAATCCAACAAAATGTACATGAAAGGCCTACGATGTTCCATTTACGATGTTCCAAACCGTGGCATACACCTAATTCACACATCACGCATTGTACACTTACCACAACCAAAGTCCTAGGCGTTTGCTTTTTATCTCATTATTATATGTACATTCATGAAATAAAATAAGGGCCTTTTAGTTTGTTTTGGCTTTGGGCCACAAAATCCGTTGAGCCGCCCCGGCAAACAGTAGTGTGGTATCCCTTGCCTTGGCAAGATGATCAAACCTGGCGCATCGGTAAGTTACGGACTACTTTAAACTTGTTAACTACTGTAATAAGTAAGCATAAAAAGTCGTAAATTACCTCCTCTCGTAATAGCGTAGTAAATTTTAAGCTGGTTAACAAGAAAATTTTAATCAGTTACGCGTTGTTATTCCTAAACGACCAAATTAAAATTTTAAAAATTGAATTCCTGAATTTGACATACGAACTTTTTAGGTGCTTTTAACACTCAAAGAGTTGGAGAGTAAAACGACCTTTTTTCGAATGTACAAGGAGCATGTGGCACCCTGCACTAAGTGATTCTTTTCCTCTATTGATATTTCTAGTTCTTCATTTCCTTTGTAAAATGGCAGATATCCATCATTTTCAGTAAATCATAGCATCAAAGTAATTTAATTCTTCTTGTACCACAACACGGTAAGGTCAACAATTCGTAAAATACTTCCATCATTAAATATCATTAAATGTCCAGCAGTGATTTACTACTATTATTATAATTGCAGTAGTAATTTACTGGTATTGTCAAAATATCGGTAAAATACGTACGACTTCAAACGCGCAAATTACTGTTGTTTTAGCTCATTGAAAGTGAATTAATATCTTAATTACATGTAATGTTATGTATCAACACTTATTCTTAAATTACAGCTAATATAAAAGAAATAGTAACACAATACTTATATTATTATAATTGTAGTATAAAATTACTGAGATATCAAACATATCGCTATGGTCAACAATCGTAAAATACCTCCGTCCTGAACCATGCAGTTTTATATTACTTTACCACTGACTATTGTAGTAGTAACATACTGATATTGTCAAAATATCTGTAAGATATGGACGACTTCAAACTCGCAAATTGCTGTTGTTATAGCTCATTGAAAGTGACTTAATGTCTTAATTACCTATAGTGTTATGTATCAACACCTATTCTTAAATTACTGCTAAAATAAAAGAAATAGTAACATAGTACTTATATTATGATAAATGTAGCACAAAATTTACTGAGATATCAAACATATTGGTAAGGTCAACAATTCGTAAAATACTTCCGTCTTTAAATGTGAAGTAGTAATTTACTAAATTTATGAAACGTATAGTAGTACGTTACTGATATTATCAGAATATCGATAATATATGGACGACTTCAAACTCGCAAACTGCCGTTGTTATAGCTCATTGAAAGTGAATTAATGTCTTATTAACCTGTAGTGTTATGTATCAACACACATTCTTAAATTACCGTTAAAATAAATAAAATAGTAACACAACACGTATATTATGATAATTGTAGTACAAAATTACTGACATATCAAACATATCGGTATGGTCAACAATCGTACAATACCTTCGTCTTAAAATGTGCAGTTGTATAGTACGGTACATTTGACTATTGTAGTAGTATGTTACTGATATCGTCAAAATATCGGTAAGATACGAACGGCTTCAAACTCGCAAATTGCTGTTGTTATAGCTCATTCAAAGTGAATTAATGTCTTAATTACCCGTAGTGTTATGTATCAACACCTATTTATAAATTACAGTTAGTATGAAAGGCATATTAAAATAGTACATATATTATCACAAGTGTAATATTAATTTACTAATATATCAAATATATCGGTAAGAACCACAATTCGTAAAATACTTCCGTCTTTAAATGTGAAGTATTATGTCAGTACTATTGTCAAAATATAGTAATAATTTACTGATATGATCAGATATCGGTAAGATACGTACGGTTTCAAACTCGCAAATTGCTGTTGTTATAGCTCATTGAAAGTGAATTAATATCTTAATTACCTGTAGTGCTATGTATCAACACCTCATTGAAAGTGATATACATTACTTATATTATTATACATGTAGTATTAATTTACTCACATATCAAATATATCGGTAAGGTCGACAATTCGTAAAATACTTTCGTCTTCAATTACGCAGTAGTACATTACCACTCTTATTACAATTGTAGTAGTTACGTACTGATATTCGAAATATATCTCTAACAGTTACAGTTATACCAGTAGATATTCCCAGTGGGGAGCCAAAAAACTTCCATAACTGTTTGGCAATGTCACTCTCAACAAATATGTGCTGCATTCTCTCTATTTTATGATTAACACAACAAACACACCTAGAGACAATATTGTTACCAAATCTACCTAATGCATCATCAAATGCCAATTTCTTTTGAATTAATCTCAAAGACAGAAATGATTGTTTAAAAGGAAGCTTCTCGTGCCATACCGTGCCTTTTAACTGATCCATCTGCCTCTGTTCTGTGATGCTCTGCCAGGCTGGCTTGGTGGTAAAATTTCCATCTATGCTCGGTTCCCATATTGCATAATGATTGCTATAATAGGCTAGTAAGATACTTGAGGGACAGAGATACACCAAAAATCTGGATGAGAAGCAGATAACTTCACTCTTAAAATCGTCATGCCAAAGACCACGAGAACAAGAAATGGACTTCGCAAGCTTGTCAGTTCATTGTCATGAAATCATAATATGTATATATATATTTTAATCTAATTTTTTTGAATGCATTAAGCTGTATAGTAACAGACACAAAGAGGTTATTAGGTGATAGTTTTATTTGATATTAGCACAAATCTTTTATAAATTTTATAAGATCATTTTTTCCCTCCAGAATTTATTTCTCAAGCTCTTCCTTTCTAAGCAGTGGCTTTTGTGTTAGATACCATTGGACATTGGTGCATAAATCAAGAATCTGCCACTGCTCATTTGAATGTCTTATATGCAATCTACTCCAAATTCGTTACGTCAAAGCAAAAGAGATTAAATTTTGGGGTCAGGTATATTACTGCAGACAACTAGTGGTAAATTTCAAAAGAATACACCAAAATAACAAAAAGGAAAAAAAGAGATAACAGCAAGCAAAATTTGCATTTGTGCAAATGATGAATAAAATAAAATTTTGTTGAATGACACACAGCACGAAACATAAATACTTAGTGACTCATCTTTTGTTTGATAAAAGAAAATATATTAATGACCATAACATAAGAAAATTAACACACATCAACTTACTATGAAGTTTAAAATAAACCACGGCATCAATTCCAAAGTCTTAACTTCTGCGAGGACGAATTCATTACGCACGAAACAGAATAGTCAAAACATCAATCCTAAATTACCTCGACCTATGGTAAGGCAGAACACAGCGATATACTACTACTACTACTACTAATCAACACTCCTTTTCTATCAAGTCACTTCAACTTCCAAAACAATTTAGCCAAAGATATGTTTGATTAAAGCTTAGTGAAGATCAAAGAGGATTGTAATTATATACTAGTACTAGTTAATTTGAAGACAACTTCTGCTTTAGGTGATTGTGTACTGTCAAAACCGATTCTCAGTCATAAAGACCGGTCGAGACAATGACGTCTCAATCGAAGGGTATCCACATGGCAAGCTCGGACGAATTCCGAAGTAGAGACGTCGAGCTTCGAGCTATAAGACCAATCAACGGCAAAACTCGATATCATTATCGAGTCCGTGTCTGAATCGGGCTACGGGGCAACGCCGATCGACACAGGCCCTGAATATAGATGCTCCAAGGCAGAACCGAGTTCGAACTAAGATTGGGGATTCGATCTAGCACCGAGCTCGAGTCAGTGCCAAGCTCGCAGACAAGAGCCGTTACAGTCGCACCAAGGGAGAGAATCTTGGCGAGAATTAAGGAGAGACAAACCATCATGGGTTCTCCACTATATGTATTATTTTATTATATTGTTATGGATAAAGTAGTGACCCTCTACTATAAAAAGGGAGATAGACTGCAATAGACAAGGGTCCTCCAAGATACATTAAGATTTCATTGTGCTTGTTCTTCTAATATTTTTCAGTCTTCCCGTCCATCATTTCCCATTTCATAGCAAAAAATACATGTATTGTCATTTTGTATCAAAGAAATTTGCATACACTTAGAACCATATCTAAATTTAACGTTATCCGATTTTTCGGGTAAACAGTTTGGCGCCCACCGTGGGGCTAAGGGTAACAGTGATTGTTTGATATAAATCTACAGTACACTCTAGCTTACAACATCAAATCAACAATGGTTCTACCTATCGACCTCGAAGCCGGCCTTCAAGATGAAACCAACAACTTGGTGCCCGGGGCCGGAAGGCTACCTGACAACGGCAACGAGGCTCGAATCGAAGAACACAAAATTCGAGCTGAAGTACCACTCGATATCAATTTGCAAATAGCTCTAGAAGCGAATCAGCGTTCTGAACCAGAGAGAAGCGTTAAGGGCAGTGCTCGATCTATAGCCCGAGACACCTACAACACGGGGGAAATCGGTGTCAACTTGGGTATGATTTTCGAAATATTACAAGCCCAACAAGCAGCGATAGCTCAGTTCTAGAGCCGAACTCATACGCAAAGTGGGCCGAACTCCAATCCGCTTCTTCGAGAAGTCACACCAGAACGGAACCCGCCGTAGTGAAATCAAACGAGCAGGAATCGGGGACCGCTCCTGAAATTGCTAAATTGCTCGAGGAACTCACAAAGCGAGTCGAAGCCTACGACAAAAAAGTGAAAACGTATAACGCTAGGTTCGATCAAATTCCGGGGGCTCCGCCAATGATAAAAAGGCTCTATTCAAAAAAAATCATAGAAAAGCCTTTTCCCTCGAGCGCGGCCCCAAAACCAATCCCCAAAAAATTCCGTTTTCTCGAAAATCCCAAATATAACGGTACGACCGATCCTAACGAACACGTCACCTCCTACACATGTGCCATCAAAGGCAACGATTTAGAGACCCTCGAAAAGGGAGCAATGATCTGGTATCACAACTTACCACCAAATTCCATTGATTCTTTTGCCATGTTAGCAGACTCATTCGTAAAAGCACATGCTGGTGCCATAAAGGTTGCAACAAGGAAATCAGACCTCTTCAAAGTAAAACAAAGGGGTAACGAAATGCTGAGGGAATTCGTATCCCGATTTCAAATAGAGCGTATGGACTTTCCACCGGTCACAGACGATTGGGTCGTACAAGCTTTCACCCAAGGACTGAACGGGCTAAGTTCGACAGTATCACATCGGCTGAAACAAAATTTGATTGAGTACCCAGCAATAACTTGGGCAGATGTACACAACCGGTACCAATCAAAAATCAGGGTCGAAGATGATCAATTGGGAGCTCTGTATGGGCCCGTACGTCAGAACTACAGAACTACTAAAAATCAAAGGGAAACCAATAGAGAACAAAGGTCGAACATAGACCGATACCAACCGTACGACACATATCGAATGAACAATGATTCAGCACGTGATACGGTTCGGAACAACCGAATGATTGATCGGGGGCAAAATTCTCGGGGACTTATGAGCAAGAGCGTCTTTGATAAATATACAGATCCTATAGAAGTCCCTCGACTATCGGAGTATAACTTCAACATTGGTACATCCGCCATCGTATCGGCCATCGGATGCATCAAAGACACTAGATGGCCTCGACCCATGCAAACCGATCCTGCCCAAAGGAATCCCAATCAAATGTACGAATATCATGGTACCCATGGTCACAGAACGGAAGATTGCAAGCAACTAAGAGAGGAAGTGGCCCACTTATTTAACAAAGGGTACCTTCGGGAATTTCTGAGCGATAGGGCGAAGAACCATTTTATAGACAAGGAATTTGGCAATCAAAACGAGCCAGAAGAACCGCAACACGTCATTCACATGATCGTCGGCGGTGTCAATGCCCCCAGGAACCGATGCTTAAACACACTAAAACGTCGATTGTGAAGCGATCTCGAACTCAAGATTATACACCCACAGGGACTTTATCCTTTAGTGATGAAGATACAGAGGGAATCATCCAACCCCATAACGATGCAATGGTAATATCCGTACTCATGAATAAAACTAAGATTAAGCGTATGTTAATTGATCCAGGTAGCTCGGCCAATATCATCAGATCGAGGGTTGTAGAACAGCTTGGCCTACAAGATCAGGTCATACCCGCAACTCTGGTTTTAAACAGATTCAATATGGCATGTGAAACCACTAAAGGCGAGGTTACCCTGCCGATAAACGTGACTAGAACCATCCAGCAAACAAAGTTTCATGTGATCGAAGGTGATATGAGATATAACGCCCTCTTAGGAAGGCCGTGGATCCACAGCATGAGAGCCGTACCCTCGACCCTACACTAGGTCCTCAAATTCCCAACAGCGGGAGGTGTCAAAATAGTGTACGGGGAATAACCGGTCGTAAAGGAAATGTTCTTCGTCGAAGAAGCAAAATCAATATCCTCGGCTTCACTGATAAACGGATCAGGTTCAAAGCAGAGTGCCAAATAGAAATCACAGACATCGGCTTCGACACGGCCAGGTAAGCAGAACGTTGAAGAAGACGATGATGATCGATGGATCCCTCGATCCCTCGTAACCCCTGATGATTTCGATGCCACCAAATCAACAATTGAGGAACTTAAGCAAATCGTACTGATCAAACACTGGCCCGAACGAAAGGTATACCTAGGAACGGGTTTGAGCCCCAAACTTAGGAAGAAACTCATTTAATTTCTTATTAATAACATCGACTGTTTTGCCTGGTCCCGCCGGCCATAACGACGCACCAGTTAAGCTTGAACCCTATGTTCAGACCGGTAAAGCAAAAATGAAGGCCCTAGTTCGAGGAAAAATACGCATTCATAAAGGACGAGGTAACCAAACTTCTCAAGATAGGGTCCATTCGGGAAGTAAATTACCCTGAATGGTTAACCAATGTGGTTGTTGTACCTAAAAAAGGAAATAAACTTAGAATGTGTGTGGACTATAAGGATTTGAACAAAGCATGCCCCAAAGATTCCTTTCCACTGCCCAACATCGATCGTATGATCGATACCACGGCCGGCCACGAGATTCTCACCTTTCTCGACGCTTATTCCGGGTATAATCAAATTCAGATGAACCCGGACGACCAGAAAAAGACTTCATTTATGACCCGATATGGAACATATTGTTATAACGTAATGCCCTTCGGGCTAAAAAATGCAGGAGCTACTTATCAACGCCTAGTAAATAGAATGTTCGAAGAACAAATAGGTAAAACGATGGAAGTCTATATTGATGACATATTAGTTAAGTCCCTACGCGCAGAGGACCATTTGGCCCATTTGTAGGAAACGTTCAAGATTCTGAGGAAATAAAACATGAAGCTCAACCCCGAAAAATGTGCTTTCGGGGTCGGTTAGGGCAAGTTCCTCGGCTTCATGATCTCAAATCGGGGATTTGAGATCAACCCCGACAAAATCAATTCCATCGAAGACATCACCATTGTGGACAACGTGAAAGCTGTACAAAGGTTCACGGGAAGAATTGCAGCCTTAGGCCGGTTCATTTCAAGAGCATCGGATCGAAGTCACAAATTTTTCTCCCTACTCAAAAAGAAGAACGACTTTATCTGGACATCGGAATGCCAACAAGCGTTACAGGAATTGAAATGATACCTCTCGAGCCCGCCACTGCTTTATACTCTGAAAGCGGACGAGCAACTCTACCTGTACTTGGCGGTATCGGAAGTCGCCGTAAGCAGCGTCCTAGTTCGAGAAGAGCAAGCCATGATTGCTGGTCTCGAACTAGCTAGAAACTTGGGAGCAGAAGTCATTGAGGCACACTGTGACTCTTTGCTGGTGGTGAGTCAAGTAAACAAAACCTTCGAAGTCCGAGAAGGTAGGATGCAAAAATATCTGGACAAACTACTTATCACCTTACACCATTTCAAACAATGGACCCTACGGCATGTTCCACGAGAACGAAATAATTAGGCCGATGCTCTCGCAAATTTGGGATCGTCGGTCGAGGTAGGTGATTTGAGATCGGGGACTGTCGTCCAACTTTCAAGATCGGTAATCGAAGATGGGCACGCCGAAATAAATTCTACTAGCTTAACCTGGGATTGGAGAAACAAGTATATTGAATACTTAAAAAATGGAAAGCTCCCTTCAGACCTTAAAGATTCCAGGGCCCTACAGACTAAAGTTGCTCGATTTACGTTGGTTGCAGACGAAACACTATATCGAAGAACATTTGATGGACCGATGGCGATATGCGTGGGTCCGGAAGATACTAATTGCATCCTCCGGGAAGTACACGAGGGCACTTGTGGCAATCACTCTGGTGCCGACACACTAGTTCGAAAAGTGATCAGAGCGGGGTATTATTGGATCGATATGGGCAAATATGCGAAAGAATTTGTTCGTAAATGTGATAAATGTCAGAGGTTTGCGCCAATGATCCATCAAGACGGGGAGAAACTTCACTCGCTCCTATCCCCGTGGCCATTCATGAAATGGGGGATGGACATCGTCGGCCTTCTGCCGTCGACTCCAGGTAAAGCCAAATTTATTTTATTTATGACTGACTATTTTTCTAAGTGGGTTGAAGCGCAGGCGTTCGAGAAATTAAGAGAGAAAGAAGTTATAGACTTTATTTGGGATCATATAATATGCCGATTCGGGATACCCGCCAAATTAGTATGCGACAATGGGAAGCAATTCGTTGGCAGAAAAATCAAAAAATTCCTCGAAGATCACAAAATAAGAAGGATATTATCAACACCATACCACCCTAGTGGGAACGGTCAAGCCGAATCAACGAACAAGACTATTATTCAAAACCTGAAGAAGAGATTGAACGACGCGAAGGGAAAATGGAGAGAAATCATGCACGAAGTCCTTTGGGCATACCGAACAATCAAAATCCAGTACGGGGTCGACCCCATTCTCCTTAGTATATGGTTCTGAAGCATTGATACCAGTCGAAGTCGGTGAACCTAGTCCCAGATTTTGATTCATGACGTAAGAATCAAATAACGAGGCTATGAACACCAGCCTTGAACTATCGGACGAAGGACGAGAAGCTGCCATCAGCCGATTGGCCGCCCAAAAGCAACGAATCGAAAGGTACTATAATCAAAGAACTAAAGTTTGCCATTTCAAGAACATGAACTTAGTGTTAAGAAAAGTCACCATCAATACTCGGAATCCAAACGAAGGAAAATTAGGACCAAACTGGGAAGGACCATACCAGGTGCTCGAGAATGTCGAAAAAGGATCATACACGCTTGGCATCATAAACGGAAAATAGCTATCAAGTTGTTGGAATGTATCACATCTAAAATGGTATTACTGCTAAGGTACGACCTTTCCATATTCGTCTAACTAACCCATGCAAAAGTCCGAACAAGATCTGAAGAAGATCTTTCGATCAAGAGCAAGCGTTGCACTCTTTTTCCCTTAGACCGGTTTTCTCCAAATGGGTTTTTCGGCAAGGTTTTTAATGAGGCAACCATCGATTGTGCTGCACTTTCAACAATATCCGAGGCCTCTTTCCGACAGACCTCGAATACCGGGGGAGCATCAGGGCCCTCAAATACATCAAGTTCAGATGCAAGAAAGTCATCTCACAACAAGGTTCCAACAGGAAAAATTGTAAGAGCCAAATGGTCAAAATGAACCATGCTCATATAGATCGGCCCAAACATAAACACATGTGCAATGACTTGAGATTTATTGTGGAACCAGAATTAAGATTCACTCAACTATCAAGCCTATGGGATACTGTTATTCCAAGTTTGAGAAAATCACTCACTCTACAATGCCTACGGGCTATTTACATTTCGAATTTGAAACATTCACTCGACTATTAAGCCTACGGGCTACTGTTATTCCGAGTTCGAGCAAAGCACTCACTCTACCATTTAAGCCTATGGGCTACTTAAATTTTGAGTTCGAAACATTCACTCGACTATTAAGCCTACGAGCTACTGTTATTCCGAGTTCGAGCAAAGCACTCACTCTACCATTTAAGCCTACGGGCTACTTAAATTTCGAGTTCAAAACATTCACTCGACTATTAAGCCTACGGGCTACTGTTATTCCGAGTTCGAGCATAGCATTCACTCTACCATTTAAGTCTACGGGCTACTTAAATTTCGAGTTCAAAACATTCACTCGACTATTAAGCCTACGGGCTACTTTTATTCCGAGTTCGAGCAAAGCACCCACTCTAACATTTAAGCCTACGGGCTACTTAAATTTCGAGTTCGAAATATTCACTCGACTATTAAGCCTACGGGCTACTGTTATTCCGAGTTCGAGCAAAGCACTCACTCTACCATTTAAGCCTACGGGCTACTTATATTTCGAGTTCGAAACATTCACTCGACTATTAAGCCTACGGGCTACTGTTATTCCGAGTTCGAACATAGCACTCACTCTACCATTTAAGTCTACGGGCTACTTAAATTTCGAGTTCAAAACATTCACTCGACTATTAAGCCTACGGGCTACTTTTATTCCAAGTTCGAGCAAAGCACCCACTCTAACATTTAAGCCTACGGGCTACTTAAATTTCGAGTTCGAAATATTCACTCGACTATTAAGCCTACGGGCTACTGTTATTCCGAGTTCGAGCAAAGCACTCACTCTACCATTTAAGTCTACGGGCTACTTATATTTCGAGTTCGAAACATTCACTCGACTATTAAGCCTACGGGCTACTATTATTCCGAGTTTGAGAAAAGCACTCACTCTACCATTTAAGCCTACGGGCTACTTAAATTTCGAGTTCGAAACATTTACTCGACTATTAAGCCTACTGTCTACTGTTATTCCGAGTTCGAGCAAAGCACTCACTCTACAATGCCTACATGCTACTTACATTTCGAGTTCGAAACATTCACTCGACTATTAAAGCCTACGGGCTACTATTATTTCGAGTTCGAGCAAGCACTCACTCGACCATTAAGCCTACGGGCTACTTACATTCCGAGTTTAAAATAATCACTCAAATATTAAGCCTACGGGCTACCTTTATCTCAAATTCGAGCGAGCACGAACTCGACCATTACGCCTACATGCTACAATATTTCAAGTTCCAAACATTCACTCGACGGCTAATAAGCTACTTTTTACATCTACGGATTATGTTCCTTCAAAGTTTGAATCATCGACTCAACAACAAACCCAGGGGCTACAAATCTGATCGATGAGAGAGACTACAAGGTCAACATTTGATTAAACGTCTTCACAGAACAAAAACAAGTCGACCTGATTAAACATATACATACGAAAATTGCCTACGAGATTAATGTACAAACATGAAGAATTAGAAACTAAGCTTCCCGATCGATCTCTTCCCCGTCCCCGGATCCGCTTTTGCTACCATCATCATCAGAAGCCAAGGCTTCAGCTTCCGCTTCGAGTTGTTTTGCCTTTTTTACCTCTTCAGTAAGGTCAAAACCTCGAGCGTGTATCTCCTCGAGGGTCTCCCTCCGAGACCTACACTTAGCAAGTTCGGCAACCCAATGAGCTCGAGTATCGGCGACCTTTACCGCTTCTCGGGCCTCCATCTGAGCAGCCTCAGCATCAACCCGATATACAGCAATGGACTTATCCACCAAGACTTTCGACGACTCAACCTCTACCTTAGCCTCAGCAAGTCGTGTTTCAAACTCCTCGATCTTCTTAGCTTCAACCAGCCCCTTTTGCTTGACACTACGAAGTTGAACATTGGCCGATAATAATTTTGTTAAGATGGTCTCTTTTTCCGGTGTTAGGCGGTCGAGGGTCTCCTTCCACCGATTGCATTCAGCTCGGATTTGATCGACTTCTTCTCGAAGTAACCCGATCTTTTTGATCTTTTGTTGCAACTGAGACAACGAAGGGTTAACTTCCACGGTTGAGTCAGATCCATACTTTAACAAAACGAGGCTCACCAGCTTATCGAGCTCGACCCCTTCTTCACGGACCTTAGCCAAATCTGCTCGGAGGTCCTTTATAGCCTCGTACTTTTGGCTGCAAAGAAGTCGCAGGGCATCTCTCTCACCTGACACCTTCTGGAGCTTGGCCTCACACTGTCTAAGATCGACTAGAAACTTACTAATGGCCTGCACAGTAAGAAACATGAGTCAAGTATGGAAAAGAACAAAGAAACCAAGTATGGAAGAATTATTACCCGAGTAATGAAACGCTTATCCTCCTCTAATAAAAGAGAAGCGTCACCGATATCGGAACCATTGTCGACTCCAATAAAACAATCCCTAAAAGGATCCCCTGCACCAGAGCCCGCGCCGATATCGGGAGTCTTCAATTCTCGAGCTTCCTTCAGCGTCTCCTCAGAAAAAGATGGAAGAGAAGGCGAATCACCCATTGTCATAGACCCGAGCAAATTGCTCGGAGTACTCCGATCGAGATTCTGGTCGTCGAAAACAACCCCGACAGGCACATCCGCCATCAGCTCGGGAGCTCTGGCAACCTCGATGGCCTCCGTAGACCAGACTACCAAAGCCGATGAGCTATTTTCTTCTTCTTCTTATTCTCTCAGTCATTGGACCGAGTCAATCGAAAGAGCAATTGTTTTTCTCTTCACCTTGCGAGTTTTGGGCTTGGGGTCCTCTGACCGATAGGAAGCTTTTCGCTTCTTATCTTCCCCCTGTTTAGGGACCAGGGACTTGTTTCCTTCTTCGCCACTCAAAGGCCTCAAAGCGGCTTCCCTGGTTACGCCTGAACAAGAGGAAATCGGTAACGAATAGAACACAAAGAATACTTTGAAAGAAACAAGAAGCAAACCTCACCATAGTTCTTGGCCTCCCATCTGCCTTTCGCCAAATTACGCCAAGAACGCTCGGCGTAAGAGGAGGTCGAAGCCAACTTCCGAACCCAGTCCTCGAGGTCGGGCACCGCTTGTGGCATCCAAGGGGAAGCTGAACATCAGGGAAGGACATCAGAAAAAATTGGAAGAGCACCTGAAAAGTGAACAAAAATCACTTACGGTCAAAATTCCATTCTTCAGGGAACGACATCTTCTCCTTCGGAATGAGATCACGGGTCCTCACTCGGATATAAGGACTCATCCAACCTCGATACTTGTCTTCATCGATGCTCGACATCAATGCCTTTGATGCCCGACGATGAAGTCTGATTAGTCCTTGAAAGATCTGAGGCAGATACAGTCGTATGAGGTGGTTCAGAGAAAATCCACCCCCCCGACTTTGATAGAGAAGAAGCGCAATAAGATTACTATACGCCATAAAGAGGGATGCATTTGGCCAAGGATGACTTGATACCTTCTGCAGAAATCAATAATCACCGGGTCGACGGGTCCCAGTGTGAAGGGATAAGTGTAAACACTTAAAAAACCCTCCACGTAAGTGATAACATCCTCATCGGAAGACGAAATTTGCAACAGGACCTCGGAACCCCAGTTGCAGTCTTTTCAGACGACCTCGAGGTGATCCTCCGTTATAGAGCATGTATACATCGATACGTGTTTGCATCGACCCGGAACGGAGGAAGGGTTCTCCACCTTAAAATTAGTTTTCAAAATGCACGGGCTAGGATCATAGTCATGAACTAACGGCTCCACCGGCGCCTTATCATCAGACGACCGTGAGGAAGAGGCTTTTTCCTTCTGAGGTATGGTTTTGGAAGTTTTCGCCATTGATGTGAAAGGAAAGAGTGCAAAGGAATAAATAGATAGCACTAAAATTCTGGTATGGACGGCCCCGTAGCAACGAAGTAGAGAGGATAAATAGGAAAGTTTGGAAGAAGAGAAGGCTCAAAAGTGGTAAAAGTTGTGTGGAAAGACTATTTATAGACTAAGGCTTGACGGTTCGGTATCATCTGTGGCCGACCACCGTATGACACACATTAAATGCCTCGGTAAAACCGAGCTGATGGGACAGCAATCACATACATCGAGATCGGGTTCGATAGAAATGTCGGCATAGATTTGATCGAGCCGCAAGGAAATCATATCATTCCTCGCCACATCCTTTCTGAGAAATGAGGGGACTATCTGTGTACGGTCAAAACCGATTCTCAGTAATAAAGACCGGTCGAGATAATGACGTCTCAATCGAAGGGTATCCACATGGCAAGCTCAGACGAATTCTGAAGTAGAGACGTCGAGCTTCGAGCTATAAGACCAATCAACAGCAAAACTCGATATCATTATCGAGTCCGTGTCCGAATCGGGCTACGGGGCAACGCCGATCGACACAGGCCCCGAATATCGATACTCCAAGGTAGAACCGAGTTCGAACTAAGATTGGGGATTCGATCTAGCACCGAGCTCGAGTCAGTGCCAAGCTCGCAGACAAGAGCCGTTACAACCGCACCAAGGGAGAGAATCTTGGCGAGAATCAAGGGAGAGACAAACCATCATGGGTTCTCCACTATATGTATTATTTTATTATGTTTTTATAGATAAAGTAGTGACCCTATACTATAAAAAGGGAGATATAGATAAAGTAGTGACCCTCTACTATAAAAAGGGAGATAGACTGCTTGTTCTTCTAATATTTTTCAGTCTTCCCGTCCATCATTTCCCATTTCATAGCAAAAAATACATGTATTGTCATTTTGTATCAAAGAAATTTGCATACCCTTAGAACCATATCTAAATTTAACGTTATCCGATTTTTCGGGTAAATAGCGATGCACACTGAAATTCTGACCGCTTAATTAGTGATTTGATACTTTCATAATCTTCATGGGTCGATGCCTCAATTATGATTCTCAGAAGAACCGGAGACTTTGCCAAAAGAAGCTTGACCAGTTGCAGATGAGGATTTGTCCCTCGAATGCTCCCAATCACAATTACTCTGAAGTGGTTGAATGTTGTATCTCCAAACCTTCCTTCCAAATTAAGATAATCCAGAGCTAGAGGTACCCCACTATTATCCACCTAAGAAAGAATAATAAAAACACCAAATTTTAATGAGGATCCGAGGTATAAAAAATCCACTAAATAAGGAGAACTAAAGAAAAGAACCAAATGATTAAGTAAGAACCTTGATTTCTAGATATTGTAAATACGGGAAGCTTCTCATCAAGCACAAATCACAGTGTATATGGTCGAAATTAATTTCGGCCTTCGTACAATTGATCAAGATGAGATCATAATGGACCAAAGGAAGACTTTGTAATATCGAGAAGGGTTCCGAAGATGGCACGAACGGGCTTCAGATTTCAGGTACAGGTCAAACATCGAGTTTGAAGTCATTATCGAGCTCGAGTCCTAATCGAGCTTAAGGGGCAAAGGCCAACCGATACCTAGTCCGAGTCATTACCAGACCCTTAGTCGCCATCGAGCTCGAACCCACATCGAGCTCTAAACCTGGAAACCGAAAGATACCTAGTCCGGTCAAGATCGAGCTAATAGACAAGAGCCGTTACAACCGCACTAAGGGAGAGAATCTCGGCGGGAATTAAGGAAAAACTGATTTATCATGGGTTCCCCACTATGTATTTTTAATTATATCTAAAGTAGGATCCCTCCACTACAAGAGAGATGGCTATATTTCTATAAAGGACCAAGTTGTTTGCTTACATTATAACCCAAATACCATACATTCCTACATTGCAGAGTTATTCCTTTTAGCTTCATAGATTGATTCATCTTGCTTAGTCCTTAAAATCATCTTCTTTCCAACCTTGCTTATTTTTTACCCTTTACAGTCAATATTCGATATTTCTATTTATCCTTACGATTTGTGTTAAGTTATAACACATAACCTTAGAATTACATGCAAATTCAACTCTATTCATTTTTTGGGTAAACAGTTTGGCGCCCATCGTGGGGCTAAGGATAACAGTGGTTATTTGATTGAAATATACAAACACACTCCATTATACGCATGTTTTTTGAAAGTGTATTTGACTTCGGTTTAGCAATGGCAAACCCTCAATTAATGACTTTACCTATCGACAACGAAACCGGCCTTCAAGATGAAACCAACAACTTGGCGCCCAGGGCTGGAAGACCACTTATCGATACCGTTGAAGCTCGAGTCAGAGTACCTGAAGCTCGGGTCGAAGTACCACTAGACGTTAATTCACATATGGCCCTTGAGGCAAACCAACGTTCTGAACCAGAAAATAGCGTTCATGGTGGCACTCGATCTGCAGCTCGAGACACCCATAACGTTGAGGAAACCGGAGTCAGCTTGCGTATGATTTTTAAAATGCTGCAAGCCCAACAGGTAGCGATAGCTCAGTTATAGAGCCAAACCTAGGTACCAAGTAGGCTGGAGCCTAGTCCACCTCGAGAAATTTCCCACAGAACGGAGCCATCCATAATAAGGTCAAATGAGCAAGAATCAGGGACTACTCCCGAAATTGCTAAGATAGTTGAAGAGCTCACAAAGCGGATCGAAGCAAACGATAAAAAAGTAGAAACATATAACTCCAGGGTTGATCATATCCCGGGGGTAGCACCAATGATAAAATGGTTGGATTCCAAAATATTCGTGCAAAAGTCTTTTCCCTCGAGTGCAACCCCAAAACCAATCCAAAAATAATTCTGTATGCCCGAGATTCCCAAATATAACGGAACTACTGACCCCAACAAACACGTCACCTCTTACACATGTGCCATCAAGGGTAACGATTTAGAACATGACGAAATCGAATATGTGTTGTTGAAAAAATTTGGAGAGACCCTCTCGAAGGGAGCAATGATTTGGTATCATAATCTGCCACCGAATTCCATCGACTCATTTGCCATGCTAGCAGATTCTTTCGTAAAGGCACATACCGGTGCCATAAAAGTCGCAACAAGGAAATCAAACCTTTTCAAAGTTAAAAAAAGGATAATGAAATGCTGAGGGAATTTGTGTCCGGATTTCAAATGGAACGCATGGAGTGGCCACAAGTCACAGACGATTGGGTCATTCAAGCTTTCACCCAAGGGTTGAACGAGCGAAGTTCGATAGCATCACATCGGCTGAAACAAAAATTGATCGAATATTCAGCTGTAACTTGAGCAGATGTGCACAATCGATATCAGTCAAAAATCAGGGTCGAAGACGACCAATTAGGAGCTCCTTCCTAATCAGTACATCCAAACAGGTCGGTTATTAAAAAACCAGAAGGACATCGACAAAGAGCCAAGGTCAAACAGAGACCGATATCAACCATACACCACAAATCGAAGGAACGATGGTTTGGGACGCAATTCCGCCAGGAACAATCGAAGAAATGATCAAGGACATAATTCTTGGGGACTTATGAGAAAAAGTGGTTTCGATAAATATGATGATCCTATAGAGGCACCTCGATTATCGAAATATAACTTTTGCATTGATGTATCGGGCATTGTATCGGCAATTAGAAGGATCAAGGATACTAGGTGGCCCAGACCCATGCAAACCGATCCTTCCCAAAGAAACCCAAATTCAATGTGCAAATATCATGGCACACCTGCCACAAGACCGAGGATTGCATACAATTAAGGGAGGAGGTAGCCCGTCTATTCAATGAGGGCCACCTTCGAGAATTCCTTGGCGATCGAGCCAAGAACCATTTCAGAGAGAGATGCCAACAGAAAAAATGAACAGGAGGAACCTCAACATATCATTCATATGATCGTCGGTGGGGTCGACACTCCACATGAACCCATACTCAAATGCACGAAGATACCGATCACTAGAGAAAAACGAACCCGAGATTATGTGCCCGAAGACACTTTATCATTCAACAACGAAGAAGCCAAAGGCATCTCTCATCCCCACAACAATACTCTGGTAATTTCTATCTTATTAAATAAAGTTCAAGTTAAGCATGTTTTAGTAGATCCAGGTAGATCTGCGAATATCATTCGATCGAGGGTCATGGAGCAGCTCGGTTTGCAAAATGAAGTCGTTCCCGCAGCTCGGGTCTTAAATGGCTTCAACATGGCCAGCAAAACAACTAAATAGGAGATTATTCTACCGGTAAACATTGCTGGGACCATCCAAAATACCAAGTTCCACATAATCAAGGGCGACATGAGGTACAATGCCCTACTCGAAAGGCCTTGGATCCACAATATGAGGGCAGTACCTTCGACTCTCCACCAAGTAATGAAATTCCTGACGTCGGACGGTGTAAAAATAGTATACGGGGAGCAGCATGTTGCGAAAGAAATATTTACGGTCGATGAGGTAACACCGATATCAACACTATCAACCTCGGAAAGGTCAAGCATCAAAGGTAAACAAGAAGTTAAATAGCAATCACAGGAAATAGAAGAAGAGGAGGAGGATTTTTTTACCCCTCGAACTTTTATCATCCCCAAAGATTCTGACGCCACCAAATCAATGGTCGCAGAGATAGAACAGGTTATATTGGTCGAACATTTTCCCGAGAAAAAAGTATACCTGGGAACGGGATTGACCCCCGAACTCAGGAAAAAACTTATTCAATTTCTTATCGATAACATAGATTGTTTTGCTTGGTCCTATTTAGACACGACAGGGATCCCACCGTCAATAACAATGCACCAGCTGAGCCTGGACCCTAGGTTCAAACTGGTGAAACAAAAAAGAAGACCTCAGTCCGAGGTAAAACATGCATTCGTAAAGGATGAGGTAACTAAACTTCTCAACATAGGGTCAATTCGGGAAGTAAAATATCCTGAATGGTTAGCCAATGTAGTTGTAGTCCCTGAAAAAGGGAACAAACTTAGAATGTGTGTAAATTATAAGTATTTAAACAAGGCGTGCAATCTATCAAAACTTCTAGGTTGACTAACAATGAGGCCGAGTACGAGGACATGATTGCAGGTCTCGAACTAACTAAAAGCTTAGGAGCAGAAGTCATTGAAGCCAATTGTGACTCTTTACTGGTGGTGAACTAAGTAAACGAACCTTCGATGTTTGAGAAGGTAGAATGCAAAGGTATTTGGCTAAATTACAAGTAACTTTGCACCGCTTCAAGGAATGGACTTTACAACATGTGCCTCGAGAACAAACTAGTGAGACTGACACACTCGCAAGTTTGGGGTCATCGATCGAGGTAGATGAGATCGACTCGGGGATTATCGTTCAACTCTCGGGATCCTTAATCGAAGGTCATGCCGAGACAAATTCTACAAGCTTAACCTGGGATTGGAGGAATAAGTATATTGAATACGTGAAGAACGGAAAACTCCCCCCGAACCCTAAAGAATCGAGGGCCCTGCAAATCAGAGCTGCTCAATTTCTGTTGGTTGAAGATGGAACATTATACAGAAGGACATTTGATGGACCATTGGTAGTATGTTTAAGACCAGGAGACACCGATTATATTTTACGAGAGGTGCATGCAGGCACTTGTGGAAACCACTCCTGCGTCGAATCATTAATTCACAAAATCATTAGAGCAGGATACTACTGGGATAGCGTGGAAAAAGACACTAAGGAGTTTGTTCGAAAATATGATAAATACCAAAGGTTTTCATCGATGATCTATCAGCCTGGAGAACGACTTCATTTAGTCCTGTCCCCATGGCCATTCATGAAATGGAGGATGGATATCGTCGTCCCTCTACCATCGGCCCAAGGTAAGTCTAAATTCATTTTGTTTATGACTGACTATTTCTCTAAATAGGTTGAAGCACAGGCATTCGAGAAAATGAGAGAAAAAGAGGTTATAGACTTCATCAGGGATCACATCGTGTGTCAATTTGGGATACCCGCAGAAATAGTATGCAAAAATGGTAAGCAATTTATCGGCAGTAAAGTGACAAAATTTCTCGAATACCATAAAATAAAAAGAATATTGTCAACACCATATCACCCAGTGGGAACGGATATGCCAAATCGACAAAAAAGACTATCATCCAAAACCTAAAGAAAAGGTTGAACGAAGCTAAAGGAAAATGGAGAGAAATTCTGCCCGGAGTCCTTTGGGCATTTAAGACAACATCGAAGTCCAGTACGGGGGCAAATCCGTTTTCCTTAGTGTATGGTTCCGAAGCATTAATTCCAGTCGGAGAACGCAATACAAGGTTTCGACATACGTCGGAGGAATCAAACCACGAGGCTCTGAGTACTAGCCTCAAACTATTAGATGAAAAACAAGAAACGACACTTGTTCGAATGACTGCGCAAAAGCAACGAATCGAAAGATACTACAATAGAAGAACCAACCTTCGGCACTTCAGGATCGGGAACTTAGTCCTAAGGAGGGTCACCGCCAACACTCGAGATCCTAATGAAGGA
Organism: Nicotiana tomentosiformis; assembly: GCF_000390325.3. NCBI lineage: Eukaryota > Viridiplantae > Streptophyta > Magnoliopsida > Solanales > Solanaceae > Nicotiana > Nicotiana tomentosiformis. The sequence continues at coordinate 254,770 of NC_090817.1, forward strand.
AATCTCGGCCCAAATTGGGAAGGAACCTATCAAGTCCTCGATAAAATGAGGAGGGTCTTATAAACTCGGAATGATGGATGGCGAACCATTACCAAATAACTGGAACATATCACTTCTCAAACGATATTATTGTTAAAGGTATGATTTTATCCTTTATTTCGTCCATATATATATTCGACGCTAACTCATTGCAGGAGTTCGACCAAGGATATGGAGACCTCAGGTTTTAAAGTACGCGTTGCACTCTTTTGCCCTTAGATCGGTTTTTATCCCAATCGGGTTTTTCTGGCAAGGTTTTTAACGAGACAACAACTATGTGCTACCTGAGTACAATTCAATAATATCCAAGGCTTCTTTATAATCAACATCGAATACTAGAGGGATTTACCATCGAATAAATCAAGTTCGATACAAGAAAGTTATTTCATACCAAAGTCATGTCAAACATGGTCTCGATAGGGAAAAGTGTAAGGGCCAAATGGTCAAAACGAACCATGCCCGGATAGTTTTTCTTGAGCCCTGGCACAAAATACGAACACAATATAATGACCTCTTTACCGATAACTCATAATTTAAAAGTTACGTTCTGCTTCATGATTGAAACAGGCTTAAGGGCTGACCACTACCCCTTAAATCGGGGACTGCCAACCGAATTTCAACAAAGCCTACGGGCTACTCTTTTTACGAGTTCGAGCAATCACTCACTCAACTACTAAGCCTACGGGCTACTCTTATTTCGAGTTCGAGCAAGCACTCACTCGACCATTAAAGCATATTGGCCACATTACTTCGAGTTCAAATCACTCACTCGACTACTAAGCCTACATGATACTCTTATTTTGAGTTCGAGCAAGCACTCACTGGACCATTAAAGCCTACAGGCTACATTACTTCGAATTCGAATCACTCACTCGACTACTAAGCCTACGGGCTACATTACGTCGAGTTCAAATCACTCACTCGACTACTAAGCCTACATGATACTCTTATTTTGAGTTTGAGCAAGCACTCACTGGACCATTAAATCCTACATGCTATATTACTTCGAATTCGAATCACTCACTCGACTACTAAACCTACGGGCTACTCTTATTTCAAATTCGAGCAAGCACTCACTCGACCATTAAAGCCTACGGGCTACATTACTTCGAGTTCGAATCACTCACTCGACTACTTAGCCTAAGGGCTACTATTATTTCGAGTTCGAGCAAGCACTCAGTCGACCATTAAAGCCTACAGGCTACATTACTTTGAGTTTGAATCGCTCACTCGACTACTAAGCCTACACACTACTCTTATTTAGAGTTCGAGGAAGCACTCACTCGACCATTAAAGCATACGGGCTACATTACTTCGAGTACGAATAACTCACTCGACTACTAAGCCTACGGGCCACTCTTATTTCGAGTTCAAGCAAGCACTCTCTCGACCATTAAAGCATACGTGCTTCATTACTTCAAGTTTGAGAAGGCACTCACTCGGTTATAAAGGATACAAGGTCCAAATTCGATGACAAGGTACAAAATCTGCACAAGGCAGAAAATAAAACAGAGGCAAGACGGGAAAAGAAAAGATATTTATATATATATACAAGATTGATTACATGATTTTTTGCAACATCCGAAATAGAAACTAAGGTATAAGTTTCTTGGTTATCTCCGGGAGCGGTCTCTATTCCATCGGGCTCCTCCCCGCTCTCGGACCCGCTCTTGCTCCCATCATCATCATCATCATCATCATCGTCATCATCGGAAGCCAAGTCTTCAGCATCGGCTTCAAGCTCTTTAACCCTTTTTATCTCTTCAGAGAGGTCAAAACCTGGAGCATGGATCTCCTCGAGGGTCTCTCTCCGAGATCGGCACTTAGTAAGTTCAGCAACCCAATGTGCTCGATTGTTGGCGGTCTCGGCTGCTTCTCTTTCTTGTACCTGAGCAGCTTCAGCATCAGCATCAGCCCGATAGACGGCCACGACTACATCCTCAACGACCTTTGCCTTTTCGGCTTCAGATTCGGCCTTGGCAAGTTCAGAGGCCAACCAAGCCTCGAGCTCCTCTACTCTTCTTGCATGAACCGAGTTTTTCTCCTTCATACTTTGAAGTTGGTTTTTGGCCGATGATAATTGGGCTCGAGCCGCCTCTCTCTCTGCAACAAAGCGGTCCATACCTTCTTTCAACTTCAAAGACTCCACTTTTACCACATCGACCTCCTCACGGAGTTTCCCAATCATCTCAATTTTTTGCTGCAGCTGTAAGACCGAAATATTAGCCATCATTCCAGTATTGAGCCCATAGGCCTTTAAAAGTATCATTACCTGCTCGGACAGATCGGTCTAATCTTGGTGAGCCTTGGCAAACTCAGCTCAGAGATCTTTGATTTCCTCTCTCCTTTGCCCTAAGAGGAGTTTAAGGGCATTCCTCTTTTCCATGACCCGTTGAAGGTCGGCCTCATATCGACGCGGCTCGGTTCGAGACCAAGAACATGCTTCTCAATGAACTGCTGTGGCCTGCAAAGAAAGAAGAAATAAAGTTAGAAAAGAAAAACAAGCAAAAAGGCATTACCAACGAAGTAAGTTAAGGCTTACCCGATTCAAAGCCTGTTGCACTCCGAGGAAAAGATCTGACGTATCACTAGTGCCGACAATGTCCTTGACACCGGTAAACAAATCACGAAAAGCACCATCTCCCTCATGAGATCCATCTACCTCAAGAGCCCCCAAAGCTTGGGCTTCCCGAATCGCCCCTTCAGAAAAAGTAGGGAAAGTGGGCGAGTCTTCGATTACCACTGCCCCAAATGAGTCGCCTGGGGCATTCTCTTCCATCGAAGAGAGTCAGGGACAGCCCCATGAGAGATATCTTTGATCCCCAACGGCTCGGGGACTTTTCCCGAATCTTGCTCCGATAAATCCTCAGTTTGAGGCAGAGCCTTGTAAACCACCATCAATCTAGCTGCCTGTGGGGCATCAATGGTTTTCTTCACTCGAGACACCAGTTCGAACCAATCGTCTTTTTGTTCTTCCTCGTCTTCATCCCTCAGACGCTGAACTGATTCTAAGATTAAAAGGATGGTATTTTGCCTCAACTTACGAGCCTTCGATTTTGGGTTTTTGGAAGTGGAGGCCCGTTTTCTCTTATTGTCCTTTGCCGGTTTAGGAACTGGGGCTGAAGTTTCCTCCTCGCCGGACAAAGGTCTCAAAACCGCATCCTTGCCCAAACCTACACACAAGAAAATTGATTTGAGTATGGAAAACAGTTCGAGCTATCAATGATGTGAGAGAGGAGATTGCCATGATTTTTGGCTTCCCATCGGCCCTTTGAAAAATCTCACCGTGAGCGCTTGGCATACATCGAAGTCGAAGCCAGGGCCCGTACCCAGTCCTTGAGGTCGGGAACTGCACCGGGCATCCAAGGAACTGCTGCACCACAAAAGGGGGAATATCAGTAAGAAAGGAAATGAAGGGGCAAAACAATGGGAGATAACGGCCAAGTTGCACTTACGCTTCATGTTCCATTCTTCGGGAAATGGAATCTTTTAGGCCGGTATTAGATCGGACGTCTTCACTCGAACGAACCTTCCCATCCAACCTCGATCCTTGTCCTCATCTATGCTCGAGAACAGAACCTTTGCAGCCCGGTGCTGTAGTTTTATTAACCTGTCTCGAAAGAGGCGGGGGCAGTACAATCTAATGAGGTGATCGAGGGTGAAAGACATCACCTCGATTTCGCTCGAAAAGAAAAGGATCAGAATAATGATCCGCCAAAAAGAAGGATGGATTTGGCCTAAGGTTATTTGGTATTTACGGCAAAAATCTATGATAACATGGTCGAGGGGGCCTAACGTGAAAGAGTAAGTGTACACACTTAAAAACCCTTCCACATGAGTAGTAATGTCCTCTTCGGGAAAAGTGACTACCACTCCTTTGTTCCCCCAGTTACAATCTTTTCCTATCTATTCGAGATATCCCCCGGTTATCGAACACATATACCTTGATACCGGCTCATATCGACCCGGAACCGAAGAGCCTTTGTGGACCTTAAAATCAGAGGTAAGAACACATGCCACGAGAACGCACTCCTCGGGCCGTGGATCCACCGGTGTTTTATCGGCGGCAGATTGGGTATTAGGAAAAAGAAGCTTTTTCTTTTTGGGGGACAGTTTTAGATGTTTTCACCATTTTTGGATTTAAAAAAGGAGATAACAAAGATTTGGTGTTATTGAAGAAGGATTTTGCAGAGAAGAGTCACATATTTGTGAATGAACTCAGAAGATACGAAAAAAAATTTTGGAAAATTTGGAAGATTGAAGATGTAAAAGTGATAAATGGTAAAAGGAAGGGCAATTTATAGATTGAAGCAATGGCGGTTCAATATCAGCGGTGGCCGACCACCGTCTGAAACGCATTAAATACCTTGGTAAACTAAACCGATGGAACAATTATCACGTACGTCATGGTCGGGCTCGATGCAAACGTCAGTGCATATCCAATCGAGCCTTTGGAAAAATCATATAATTTCTCCCCACATCCTTCCCGAGAAATGAGGGGACTATCGGTATATAGTAGAAATTGATTTTGGCATTCGTAGAATTGATCAAGATGGAATCATAATGGACCAAAGGAAGACTTCCTAATATCGATAGGGGTTGCGAAGATGGCACGAACGAGCTTCAGATATCAGGTACAGGTCAAACACCGAGTTCAAAGTCATTATCGAGCTCGGGTCCGAATCGAGCTTAACGGGCAAAGGCCAACCTATACCGATCCCGAGTTATTACCAAACCCCGAGCTGGCATCGATCTCGAACCCACATCGATCTCTAAACCTGGAAACCAACAGATACCTAGTCCGGTCAAGATCGAGCTCATAGACAAGAGCCGTTACAGCCGCACTAAGGGAGAGAATCTAGGCGGGAATTAAAGAAAAACTGATTTATTATGGGTTCCCCACTATGTATATTTAAATATAAATAAAGTAGGATCCCTCCACTATAAGAGAGATGACTATATTTCTGTAAAGGACCAAGTTTTTTGCTTACATTGTAACCCAAATACCATACATTCCTACATTTAAGAGTTATTCCTTTTAGCTTCATAGATTGATTCATCTTGCTTAGTCCTTAAAATCATCTTCTTTCCAACCTTGCTTATTTTTTACCCTTTACAGTCAATATTCGATATTTCTATTTATCCTTACGATTTGTGTTAAGTTATACCACATATCCTTATAACTATATTCAAATTCAACTCTATCCGTTTTTCAGGTAAACACACAGGCGACGAAATATAATTCACTCTGATAAAGATCAAAGAGGTACAGATGTTTCGCACAGTTAAGATGAAAGGGAAGACTACTTGGTACTTCTCCTGCACCTGCAGCCAATAACTAGAAAGAAAATCCCAAATTAAAGGATGACTCAAAGCCCAAAATATGTTCCATCTTTGAAAATGCATTACAGTGAAGTTATAAAGCACATTTACCTTGACACTATGGTTATCCAAGTGGAGATGTTCGAGAGCACAAAAATACTCAAAAAGCCTAGTAATGTGATGTTCTGATTCCAGGGTATAGTCTCCCCTAAGAGCAAGCGATAATTGTGCCAGAAGAGGAATAGTATTTAAATAGATAAAGCTTACTCTGCCTGTAAAGTCAAGGGACTTCAACTTGGGAGCATTAATTTCAATGACCGCTGTAATTATCTGAGATTTCAAGCACCAATTGCTCGAGCAACGGGCAATGAGAGATTAAGCTTCCAAGCAATGTGGACAAAATTGTAACATTGTATAGCTTCAGGCTAATTAACCTTCCAAAACCTCCTGGTGGAGGAGATATTAAACAATCTTCAAGAGATAGATGCCTCCATTGCAAACATTTGAAAAATGAAGCAGGCAATTTGTATGGTTTCTCCCTGATCGGAAATTTAAGAAGAAGATGTTCAATGCCATTTTCAGAGAGGAACCCTATCAACTTTCTAATATAAGGAAAGCCTTCCAAATACGGAATAGAGAGTGTAAACTGTTTAACTGGTCCTTCATGAAGGGTCAAAATGTGGCGCATAATATTTTCAAAGAAACTTGTTTGGTGTATTTTCCAAAGTGTTAGATCAAGAGTTAACTGTGGAAGTCTACACTATTTATATCTTCATTTCCTTGATAAGATGCTTGTTCTCACAGCATCTGGTAAAGGCAAACGTATCAGAATATCATCAAGTACATCCTCAGGAAGGTTGCTCAGTATATCGAAAGGTAAAGTTCCACTACAATGTCTTTTGTCCTCTGGAGGCATCATATCAGATAATAATAAGAGCCTGCAGACAATGAACAAGAAAATAAAAGGTGAGGAAAGAGCCTATGCATCTCCAACCCTTGCACCATTTGTTTACACCACAATGGTGCAAATTAACTCGAACCCATTACACTCCAAAAAATAATATTCCTTTTAAGATTATACGGGAAAAACTACTGAGAATAGTACCTCCCAAGTTAAGATTAAATGATGCAAGAAATCAATGGAAGAAGAAGAAGCAAGAAACCTGTTGAATGGTGGTGATGGAGCGTCAAGCGTCAAGGGAGAGTTTTGTATTTTAAAGGGAGAAGGAATATGGAAAGTCAACAAGATTAAATAATACAAACAAGTCAAAAATGTGGCAGCCTCACTGATCACGAAGTGCTTTTATCGATTTTTACAATTAATTTGCTTCTCCCTTCGACTTTTACCATGAAAAATCCAATAGTGGTCGCATCTGTTCCCAAAAAGACGTAATGTTTAAAAGGAATGCCTGTGCCACTCAATACATTCAATTTGCTAATGTAACGGCCTAATTGTCGTTTTTTGAATCAGCGTCTCGTTCACCGGACTTAAAGTCCCGAGCAACTTTGTGATGTGTATTATGACTTGTGTGTGCGGTCGAGTTAAATTTTTGGAAGGTTCCGAATTAAATTGAAACTAAAACTCTCATTTTTTAAGTTTAAATGGAAAGAGTTGATCGGAGTTTGACTTTTAAGCAAACGACTCCGGAATTGAATTTTGAAGATGCCAATAGCTTCGTATGATAATTTCGGACTTAGAAGTATGACCGGATATGGATTTGGAAGTCCATAGGACAATTTGACGCATTTTGGTGAAAGTTGGAAAATAGAAGATTTTTGGAGAGTTCGACCGAAGGTTAAATTTTTGATAACGAGGTCGGATTTCGATTACGGAAATTTGATCATCTTCGTTATGTCATTTATGACTTGTGTGCTAAATTTGAGGTCAATCGGATTTCATTTGATAGGTTTCAGCATCAAATGTAGAATTTGGATAATTCTAGAATGTTTCAACATTGTTTCTTCAAGAATAAGTGGTATCACATTAATAAAATGAGCACCAAATTCAATTTTGATTGAAGCATTAGATCCGTATTGAAATTTCAGAGCCATAGGACAAAGAATCATCGAATTCGGACATCGTATGAGAGAGTTATGCCCATTTCTCTGTCAGGAAAGATTTTCGGTCACCGCCAGCGCCCAGGGTAGCGTGGGGCGCTAGCCCTGGCACTGGGAATTATTGGAGTTCTGGACACTGTGCCACAGGCAGCGCCCCACGCTTCATGTGGCGCTCGAAACAGCTGAAGCCCTATAAACGGGGGTTTTCTGCCATTTTTGACAAAAATAGACTTGGAGAGCTTGGTTTGGCCGATTTTCAGAGGAGAATTTCACAACACAACTTGGGGTAAGTGTTCTTGACTCCCTTGTGATTATATTTCATGAATCTATGGTCATATTCATCGTTTAATTCAAGTTTTGATGAAAGAAATTGAGATTTTTGCAAAATCTTTCAAAAACAAAAATTTTAGATTTGGAGGTCGATTCGTTATCGAAATTTGATAAATTTGTATGGTTGAACTCGTATCGGAATGGGTGTTCAGATTTCATGCAAATTTTATCGGGTTCCGAGAGGCGAGCCCCGCGTTGACTTTGGTTGACTTTTTAATGTGAAATTTTAAGTCGACGTTTTATTATCCGGAATTGTTTCCGATGAATTATAATGAAGTTATACAATTAATTTGGATACATTTGAGCTATCCAGAGGTCAATTCAAGCAAGAAAGAGATTTTGAAATATCGGCATAACTTCAAAAAGGTAAGTATCTTGCCTAACCTTGAGTGGGAGAATTACCCCTTAGAAATTGAGTCTTATGTGAAAATTGTGTAATTGAAAACCATGTACGCGAGGTGACGAGTACGTACTTGGTTTATATATGCAAATTATATCGGCTGAAATTCGTAGACGCCCTTAAGTATTAAATTGAAAAATTGTTGAAACTTAGTAAATCCTTGAATTTGTCATGCCTCATTCCTTGTTTGTCGAGTTTGTATTTTATATGTTAATTTGGTGTAATTGCCACTTGGATTTTATGTGAATTTTTTATGTTTGTTGATTTGATATTTTCTTGGAATTAAATTTATTATGGATTTCTTATCTGTAAATAATCATTAAATAAGTCTAAAAGGAGGCGTTAACATAATTATGTAAAATTTGGATTAATGAAGGTGTTGTCCTATGCTGAGTTACTTTTCCATCTCTGTTGTTGTGATGGGGTTTATATTCGTGGTGTGGAGCGTTGGGGAGTAGCTTCACTCCAGGTATTATGACTTGTATGTGTGGTCGAAATTTAATTTCGGGAAGTTCGGAATTGGTTTAGAAAGAAAATTCTAAATTTGGAAGCTTTAAGTTGGAAGAGTTGACCAAACTTGGACTTTTGAGTAAACGACCTCGGAATCGGGATTTGAAAGTTCGAATAGGTTCGTATGATGATTTCGGACTTGGGCGTATGTTCGGGTCGAGTGTCGGGTAGCCCGGGTGTATTTCAGTGCATATTATGAAAGGTTGGAATTTTTAAGGTTTAATAATTTCCTAAGTTTGGGTTGAAGTAGATTTTGATGTTATCGACATTCGTTTGGGATTCCGAGCCTGAGAAGAGTTTCGTATGATAATTTTGGTCTTAAGTGCCTATCCGGACGTTGATTTGGAGGTTCGTAGGTCATTTCGGCGTCAATTGGCAAAATTTGGAAATTTGGATGATTTTGAGAATTTTACCGGGAGTGGACTTTTTTATATCGTAGTGATTCTGATTCCGGAAGTTGGAGTAGGTTTGTAATATCAATTATGACTTGTGTGCAAAATTTGAGGTCAATCGGACGTGATTTGATAGGTTTCGGCATCGATTGTAGAAGTTTGAAGTTTCAAAGTTCATTAAGTTTGAATTAAAGGGAGATTCGTGTTTTAGCATTATTTAATGTGATTTAAAGGCTCGACTAAGTTCGTATGATATTTTAGGACTTATTGGTATGTTTGGTTGTGGTCCCAAGGGCCGGGCCTCGGGTGAGTTTCATTCTTAACGGATCAAATTTGGATTTGGAGGAAGAGCTGAAGCAGCTGGGCATCTCGTGTGATCGCACTTGCGTGAAAAGGGCCGCAGGTGTGAGCCCGCAGAAGCGGCCCAGTGGTCGCAGAAGCGGGATGGAGTGAGAGACTGGGAGTCCGCATGTGCAGAAGATTTTCCACAGAAGCGGATGCGCATCTGCGGTGAAAGAGCGCAGAGGCGAAGGAGCTGGCCTTGGGGGAGATCCGCATCTGTGAGTAATCCTCCACAGAAACGGCAAAAAGGACCGCATGTGCAAAGATCGGGGCTGGGAAGTGAGTTGTTTTTAAGACGGAATTTGGCCCATTTCTTTCATTCTCTCTTAGTTTGGGGCGATTCTTGGAGAGCTTCAAGTGGAGGTTTTCATCATCAATGGAAAGGTAAGTTATCCTCACCTATTGTGAGTTAAATCCAAGGATTTTATATGGATTCAAGCATGAAAATTTGTAGAAATTTGGGATTTTAAAGAAAAATCTTGAAATTGGTGTTTTTCGATTTTGACCAAGAAATCGGACATGGAATTAGGAATAAATCATATATTTGAGTTCGTGATATTATGGGTAAAGTTTATCTTCGAACATTTTCGGAATCCGGGCACGTGGGCCCGAGGGTTGATTTTATCGACTTTTCGAGCGGAGTTGGAAATTGTTTAAATTCATTAATTATGGGTATTATAAACACATTTTTATTGGTTTGCACCTTGTTTGCATAGTTTTGGATCGACAAATATCGGTTTGACGTGTTAGAGTGGCGTTGGAGCCGACTATGGAGCTTCGGAGCGAGACAAGTCTTTTGTCTAGCCTTATAAGAGAGAATTTACCCATAGGTGATTTAAATTAATAATTGTTGCTAGTTGTGGGGGCTACGTACGCACAAGGTGTCGAGAGTCCGTGCGCAGCTACTAATTATGCTATGTCCGGGTAGTTTAGGACTCAAATCATGAATTACTTGTTATAATTGCATCCTTTATTAATTACAGTACTGGAATTATATTTGAAATTGTTAGAGGAAATAATAAAAGACCGAAATTTCACATACTTGAATTTTTGTGCAAATTACTTAACCGTTAATAGAAATTATACATCCTTATGTGTTAGCCTTATAATAACTTCTCATTCTGGAGTTCATAAGAAAATGTCCTCCTTTGTTGTGGAGTAGGCCGAACGCCTCGACGGTATAGATGCATCTATGGATCGTGCCGCACGTCCCTCGGTAGTGTACACGATACTCTGGATCGGACCAAACGATCTCGGCATAAATCGTGCTTAATAATAAAAATTACACAATGCCTTGACATATTTTGCAGCTTTTGAAGATAAATGATTAATTAAAAATTATTGAATTTGAAAGAATTATTTATTTCCGCTTGTTAAGAAAATTATTGTTATTCACCTAAACCATGTTATTTAAATATTTTTATTTTAATATTATTGACCCGTAGTGAGTGTCAAAGTTGCCCTCTCATCACTACTTCTTCGAGATTAGACTTGATACTCACTGGGTACACGTTGTTTACGTACTCATAATACACTTGCTGCATATTTTTTTGTGCAGGTACATATATGTCTATTTATCTTTTAGGCGTAGAGGCACAACTATCGCAGGGACTTACGGTGAGCTACATTCCATACTACGGAATCCGAAGCTACAAAGTCTCCATCAAAGTTATTTATATACTCCTGTCTAATTTGTATTCCAGACAGATGTTGCATTTATCATATTTTTCCTAGTTGATGCTCATGCACTTGTGACACCGGATTTTGAGGGTTCCCACTGGATGTTTGGTATGGTAGTTCACATAACCATCATTGTTTCACTCTGTAAATCCTATTTTATACTAATTAGTTAATGGAAATTTTGATTTCAAAGGTAATAAAGGTGAGTAATTGAATTAGTAAATTACCGTTGGCTTGCCTGACGGCAGCGTTAGGCGCCATCACGATCTACAGTGGATTTTGGGTCGTGACATATTTGTTGAGAAATTTATTGATTTGGTTATATCTTTGGAATTGGTTGTATCCTATGGAAAAATTGTGATATGAATTATTGTATTGGGTTGTCGTGATAATATTCTGTGTAAATTGTTATGTGATTGGAATTATTATTTTGAGGACATAAAGGTGGCATTCCACTGTTGACATTATGTGGGTATAAGGGTGACATTTCACTGTGCTATGTGTGTTGGGATAATGTCTGGGTGATGTGATAAGGGTGGCAATAAGAGTGATAAGGGTGGCTATAAGAGTGATAAGGGTGGCTATTGATATCGTCAGGACGGAGGGATACTCGTAGCTATTATTATGGAGTGATATGGGTAGCTATAAGAGAGATAAAGGTGGCTAGTGTTAGGGATGATATGTGACGATGTGGGATTATTGTGTTGGTGATTTTTATGTAATGTTGTGGTTATCCTTATAGCTTGTTCAACTTGTCTTGTTTTTTCGGTAAACTGGATAATAGCCTGATCTATGTTGAAATTGTGAGCATGTGGCTATTGCCGGGAAGATAGTGTAATATGGGATTGGGTTGCACGCCACAACATATATGATAAATGTTATATGGGATCGGATTGCACGCCGCAACAGAGATAAAATGTGGGTACGAGGTGCCGGGGAAAATAAGATAGTTTTTATTATTGGCACGTGAACTGTCCGTGCAGACGTGATATGAAAAGTGGGCACGAGGTGCCGGAAAAATATGATGATTTGATTATGGGCATGAAGTGCCGTAGAAATATGAAAATGGGCTGAGACCCGTGTTACAAAAAATATGAAAGTGGGTTGAGACTTGTATTTTATTTTTATGATTATGAAATGAAGTGTCATAGGGTGACTTTTATTTGAAAGAATTATATTCAAAATATTTATTTGGGAGGATTTGATTCAAAATGTTATTTGAAAGAAATGTATTCGAAAGATATATATTTGAACGAATTATATTTTAAGGATATTTGTTTGAAAGAGGTATATTCGAAATATATTTATTGGAAATGATTATATTCTAGAGATTACTAGTGAGAAAACAAACTTATAGATGAAATATGTATATTTTGAAGGACTTGATTATTGATTGTACTTGTGTTCATTATCTATTTGAGCAATATTTATGGAGTTCTTGTTGCCTGACTGTTTACATCACTAGTTGATTATTGTTGCTATCAATGCTATTTGTTTTCTATTATTTTTTAATACTATAATGCATAGGTTATTTGACTAGTGAGTGTCTTGACTGTACCTCGTCACTACTCCACCGAGGTTAGTCTTGATACTTACTGGGTAACGATTGTGGTGTACTCAAGCTACACTTCTGCACATTTTTGTGCAAAACCAGGTATTGGAGATATTGGATTCGAGCAAAGTTAGAGTGTTATCGCAAGGACTTAAGGTAGAGCTGTTTGGTCGTTACAGTCCCTTGGAGTCTTTCCATTTTTATTGTACTGTTAATTTCTTATTCAAATAGTATTATATATTCAGTCCTCGATATCATTCCATGTATTCAGTTAGAGTTCGTGACTAAGTATTACCAGTCTTGGGAGGTTGTATTAAATTATACATTTTTTTAAAAACAAATGGCTTGAATTGTTGTTATAATCGGCTTACCTAGTCTTCGAGACTAAGTGCCATCACGACGCTTGTGGTGGGATTTTGGGCCATGACAAGTTAGTATCAGAGCTCTAGGTTCATAGGTTCTACGATTCACGAACGAGTTTAGTAGAGTCTTGCAGATCGGTATTAAGATGTCTGTATTTATCTTCGAGAGGCAACAAAACTGTTAGGAAATTTCTACTTCTTTCATTCTTGTTGTGCAGAATTTGTTGAATTTGGAATTTGAGCCTTTGTATCTCTATTCTCTCATACATGGTGAGGACACGTGCTACCAGGTTAGTTAAGTAGACACCCGCGCATTCTGCTAGGTTTCTAAGAGGCTGGGGCCGAGGCCGAGGTAGAGGCCGGGGTCGAGGCCGAGGTAGAGGCCGAGGAAGGGCACGTGCCGCAGCTAGAGCACTTGTCAGAGCAGCAGCTGAGGAGCCTTCAGTAGCCCTAGTTGGAGGACATGTACCAGAAGCACCTGTTGTTACCCCTAGACTTCAGGAGACTTTAGCACACTTCCTGAGTATGTTTTGGTACATTAACTCGGGCGAGATTGATCTCCGTTGCACCAAATATCTCGCAGATTGGGGGAGTAGCTCAGACTCCTAGCATGACTCCAGAGCATCAAGTTCACACCAGTCCAGTTCCGAGTGTAGTATCCTTACAACCTTTTATTCCTGTTCAGCTTGAGGTCAGTCCAGAGGCATCAGAAGGAGAATAAAAGATACTTGAGATATTTACGAGGTATAGTCCACCTACTATCAGTGGCACAACTAGAGAGGATGCCTAGGGATTTCTAGAAAAATATCAATGTATTTTCCGCACCATAGGTATTATGGAGGTGAGCGGAGTTGCATTTTCTACATTTCAGTTGTCAGGAGCAGCGTATCGATGGTGGCAAGCTTATGAAGAGGGCAAACCAGCCGATACAACACCACCAACTTGGGCTCAATTTCCAGAGATGTTTTTTAAAATGTTTGTTCCTAAGACTCTCCGGGATACGTACAAATTTTGAACGGCTGCACCAGGGCACCATGACAGTGTCAGAATATGCTATTAGGTTCAGTGAGTTGACTCGTCATGCACCTATCTTGGTTCCTACAGTTAGAGAGTGAGTCCGTAGATTCATTGAGGGGCTCGATTATGATCTTAAATTATGCATGGCTCTGGAGTTGCAAACTGATACTCCATTTCAACAAGTAGTGTAGATTGCGAGGAGGATTGAGGGTGTTCTAGGTGAGGAAAGGGAATCTAAGGAGGCCAAAAGGTCTCGAAGCTCTAGAGGGTTCAATGGATTTTACTATTTAGCTATGACCCATTATGGCAAAGGCTCGAGCAGTCGGCCAGCTCAGTCCGCACATCAGATTACTTGGGGTGCTCCAGTAGGTTCTTATAGTACACCATCGACATTAAATTATTACAATGATTATTCTAGTTATCCGGCACAGACTCCGTACGAGAAAAAGCGACCTCATAGGGGTTTTTATGAGTGTGGTGATACTAGGCATATCATGAGAGATTGTCCCATACAGGGTAGCAACACTCAGGCTACCGGCCCCAATACAGCTACTACACCACGTGCACAACCAGTTAGGTGTGGAGGACAGGCGGGTAGAGGGCTTCCTAAAGGGGGAGGCCCATCCCGTTGATATATTTACTATGGTATGGCTGAGGCCACCACACCCGATGGTGTCATTACAAGTACGATCCCGATTTGTTATAAAAGGTTGTTTTTACTTAATTTGATTTGTTCCTGAATATTGAGGTGAGTCCTCCTATTATGTTCTGCTTATGGGTGAGCTTCGTAATTTTGTGACCCACTTATATGTTTATCCATGCTGGGAGATTCGATGATGTTAGCCCGTGACTATCAATTTTATTTTGTACACTATTGAGGACTATAAGTTCAAAAGTAACTTTATATTACTCTCTACAGTGGGTTTTGATGTGATATCAAACTAATTGATTTCAATTTTATGAATTATATGCCCTATTGGTATGGGGGTTCATTATGTGTAGTGAAAATTATTTACGGAATTTATTTAAAAGAAGAAAGAAAGGAAATGGAAAATTTCAGATGGCACAATGTGCAAAATACTTGTGATTCGTAGTTGAGGAAGAGATCCTCACATTTTTATATAATGTGAAATATTTAAACTGGGCTACAAGCTGCGGTGGAAGTTATATAAGGACGAGGTACTTGTGGTGAAAACTTTATGAGTTTAAATTCTCTCTTTGTGAAATTTAATTTGTATTATAGTATTAATAGGGAGTCATGTATGTTAGGCTTATTTAATAATTTTGTATGTATTTTCTGTGCATATTTTGTCATATTCGTGGTATAAATATTGAGATTTAGCTTACGAGGTGGGTGCTCAGGTGGCGTTAAACATGACTCATTAATTCGGTTAAATAATTATGAGATCTTCATGCCTGGCGTGTTGCTGTCAGTATTGTGAATATCTTAAACGAGCTTTTGATTAATAAGAGATTAATTGAGGATGCTGGAATTAATTATGAACGATTATTATGATTAGAGACGTGGTTATGGGCATACGTATGATGTGTGTGTAGGCGCTAGTTGCTTTAGCTGGTTGAAACTAATACCGTTCATTGATGTGAAAATAAGGCCTTTTGAATATGTTTGGAGTGTAAGAAACTGGGTTTTAAAGTGTATAAATGTGTAAAAGAAATAACCTCAGCTGAGATGATGTTGTGGAATCCAGAATCACCCGCGAGTATGTGTGTAAGAATACACTCAGTAATTTAATATCCTTAGAAATATTCTTAGCACGTTCTAGGATGAACGTATGTTTAAGAGGGGGAGAGTGTAACCACCCACATTATCATTTTGTGAATTAGCGTCTCGTTCAGCGACTTAAGGTCCCGAGCAACTTTGCGATGTGTATTATGACTTGCGTGTGCGGTTGTGTTTAATTTTTGGAAAGTTTGGAATTAAATTGAAAGAGAAACTCTCATTTTTGAAGCTTAAATGGAAAGAGTTGACCGGAGTTTGACTTTTGAGTAAACGATTCCGGAATGAATTTTTGAAGTTCTCAATAGCTTCGTATGATGATTTCAGACTTAAGCATATGTCCGGATTTGGATTTGGCAGTCCGTAGGATAATTTGACGCATTTTGTCGAGAGTTGAAAAATAGAAGATTTTTGGAGAGTTCGACCGAAGGTTAAATTTTTGATAACGAGGTCGGATTTCGATTCCTTAAATTTGAACATCTCCGTTATGACATTTATGACTTGTGTGCAAAATTCGAAGTCAATCGAACTTGATTTGATAGGATTTGTCATCGAATGTATAATTTGGATAATTCTAGAATGTTTCAACGTTGTTTCTTCAAGAATAAGTGGCATCACATTAAGCCAATGAGCTCCAAATTCAGTTTTGATTGAATCATTAGATTTGTATTGAAATTTCGGAACCATAGCAAATAGAATTGTATTTAGACATAGAGTTATGCTCATTTCCGTGTCAGGAAAGATTTTCGGTGCCTCCAGCGCCCAGGGTAGCGTGGGGAGCTAGCCCTGGTGCTGGAAATTATTGGAGTTCTGGAAACTGCACCACATGCAGTTCCCCAAGCTTCATGTGGCGCTCGAAACAGCTGAGGCCCTATAAACTTGGGTTTTCTGCCATTTTTGACAAAAATAGACTCGGGGAGCTCGGTTTGGGCGATTTTCAGAGGCAAATTTCACCACACAACTTGGGGTAAGTGTTCTTGACTCCCTTGTGATTATATTTCATGAATCTATGGTTATATTCATCATTTAATTTGAGTTTTGATGGAAGAAATTGAGATTGTTGCAAAATCTTTCAAAAACAAAAATTTTAGATTTGGAGGTCGATTCGTTATCGGAATTTGATAAAATTTGTATGGTTGAACTCGTATCGGAATGAGTGTTCGAATTTCATGAAAATTTTGTTGAGTTCCTAGAGGCGTGCTGTCACGACCCAAAATCCATTAAAGGTCGTGATGGCGCCTAACACCGCTGTCAGACAAGCCAACAATAATTGATTAACTTAATTACTCATTTTAGTATTGCTGAAATCTTAATTTCCTTCAATTAAATAATAAGAGATAAAATTTATAGAGTAAATGGAAATGTTCTGACAACTACAATACTGAACAACCCAAAAGTACCCCCAGAACGCGGTGTCACAAATTCATGAGCATCAACTAGGAAGTAAAATAAAGTACAACATTTGTCTGGTATACAAATTAGACAGGAAAAATATAAATAACTCTGAAGGAGACTCTGCTGGTTGCGGATCATAACATGGGATGCAACTCACCTAAGTCCCCGCAATAACCGCACCTCTGCGCTCACAAGGCCACTATACATATATGTACCTACACAAAAATGTGCAGCAAGTGTAGTATGAGTACGTAAACCAACGCGTGCCCAGTAAGCATCTAGTCTAACCTCGAAGAAGTAGTGACGAGAGGTCGACCCCGACACTTACTATGAGCTAACAATAAAATACCGATGTTATAATTAAGCATGGATTTATATAATATAGTTGAAAACTCAATAACCGTAAATAATAAACAATCCTCTTACTAATAGAAATTCCCGTATTTTATTTTCATCATTTAACAATTTTTATGTCAAGCTAATGAAGCAATGTCAAGTATTATTAGTTCCAAAGAGTTATCATGCGCAAGTCATGCCGAGGTCGTATGGCCTAATCCAACATAAATATTTAAACTGTGCACTGCCGAGGATCGAACGACACGAACCATAGATACAACCTGCCGAGGCGAATGGCCCGCTCCCATGAGAGTTGTGGAAATTTACCCCGCTCGCGGATTATAGTTGCGACATGGTTGATCATAGATTTCTCAAGTTATTATAATATTCCTCAATTCTTTTCAAAATACGATATTCTAATGAAAACTTTCAAATCTCAAAATCCACAATTTCAACTCTTTTCAAGGAAATTAATAAACATAAACAAATAACGGTATCAAGAAGGCATGGTGTAAACTTAAAACTACCGAGACATAGGAATAATTAGTAGTTGCGCATGAAATTTCGTCACCTCGTGCGTACGTATCCCCCCTCCCCCCCTGCGCAACTAAGAGCACACATGAATTCAATTCACCTATGGGGTTAATTTCCCTCTTACAAGGTTAGAAAAGAGACTTACCTCGCTCCGAAGTTCCATAACCGGTTCCCAAGCCTTTCCAACAACTCAAACAGATGCCCAACGCTCCCAAAACTTGTAAATAAATGTGCAAATTCATAAATATATACTCTAATACTCATTATAATCCAATTTACAACAATTTCCAACAACGCTCGAAAAGTCGATAAAAATCACCCTCGGGCCCACGTGCCCGGATTCCAAAAATATTCGGAGGTAGTCACTACCCATAATATTACGAACTCAAATATATAATTTATTCTCAATTTCATGCCCAAATTCGTGGTCAAAATCCAAAAATACCAACTTCTAGATTTTTCTTCAAAACCCCAAATTTCTAGAAATTTTCATGCTTGTATGCGTATGAAAACCATGTATTTAACTTACAATAGGTAGGAATAACTTACCTTAACATAGATGATGAAAACCCCCCACTTGAAGCTCTTCAAAAATCGCCCAACCAAGAGAGAATGGAAGAAAATGTGCCAAATTCCCGTTTTAAAGAAACCTCAATGCCCAACACGAATCCCGCTTCTGCGGTGAGAAGGTCACTTCTGCGATAGCCGCTTCTGCGGTGAGAAGGTCACTTCTGCGATAGCCGCTTCTGCGGCTCCAAGTCTCGCACCAACGAGAAACCAAGCCAAGGTCGCTGGCCTCTTCTGCGGCCCTCATGCGCATCTGCGCCCACACTTCTGCGGCTATTCGTGCACAGGTGCGGTCCCGCTTCTGCAGAACTTAACCGCATATGTGGTCCCAGCCTTCCCTAGCAAATTCTGCTTCTGCACCCCCTCTTGGCCGCTTCTGCGGCTCCGCACCTGTGGCCAAAACCTCGCAGGTGCGGTTACACCAGATACCAGCTGCCTCATCATTCCTTTAGTCCAAAAGTTGATCCGTTAACCATCTGGAATCTACCCGAGGCCCTCGGGGTCTCAACCAATTATACCAATACATCCCAAAACATGACACAAACTTTCTCAAGGCCTCAAATCACATCGAACAATGGCAAAACCACGAATGTCCACTCAAGGCCTTAAACTTCTATATTCGATGCCGAAACCTATCAAATCATGTCCGATTGTCCTCAAATATTGCAAACAAGTCACATTTGCCATTATGAACCTACTCCAACTTCCGAAATCGGAATCCAACCCCGATATCAAAATGTCCACTCCCGGTCAAACTTTCCCAAAAACCTTCAAATTCCCAACTTTCGCCAAATGGCCACAAAATGACCTACGGACCTCCAAATCGACTTCCGGACACGCTCCTAAGGCCAGAATCATCATACGTAGCTATTCCCAGACTCGAAATCCCAAACGAACATGGATAATATTGAAATTCCCTTCAACCTAAATTTATGAAATTCTTCCAAATGCCAACTTTCCACAATAGGCACCGAAACGCTCTCGGGTCATTCAAAACCCGATCCGGACATACGCCTGAGTCCAAAATTATCATACGAACCTGTTGGAACCTTCAAATCCCGATTCTGAGGTCTTTTGCTCAAAATTCAACCTTTAGTCAACTCCTCCAACTTAAAGCTTCTAAAATTAGAATTTTCTCTCCAAATCAACTCTGAACTTCTCGAATTTCAATTCCGACCACACGTACAAATCATAATACCTGAAGTGAAGCTACTCATGGCCTCAAACCGTCGAATGACGCACTAGAGCTCAAAACGAACGGCTGGGTCATTATACGAGCCCCGCGTTGACTTTGGTTGACTTTTTAATGTGAAATTTTAAGTCGACGTTTTATTATTCGAAATTGTTTCCGATGAATTATAATGAAGTTATACAATTAATTTGGATAGATTTGAGCTATTCGAAGGTCAATTCAAGCAAGAAGGCGGTTTTGAAATATCAACATAACTTCAAAAAGATAAGTATCTTGCCTAACCTTGAGTGGGAGAATTACTCGTTAGGCATTGAGTCTTATGTAAAAATTGTGTAATTGAAAATAATGTACGAGAGGTGATGAGTACGTACTTAGTTTATACGTGAAAATTATATCGGTTGAAATTCGTAGACGCCCTTAAGTATTAAATTGGAAAATTGTTGGAACTTTGTAAATCCTTGAATTTGTCATGCCTCATTACTTGTTTGTCGAGTTTTTTTTTTATGATAATTTTGTGTAATTGACACTTGGATTTTATGTGAATTCCGTTTGTTTGTTGATTTGATATTTTCTTGAAATTAATTTATTATGGATTTCTTATATGTAAATAATCATTAAATAAGTCTAAAAGGAGGTGTTAACATAATTATCTAAAATGTGGATTAAAGAAGGTGTTGTCCTATGCTGAGTTACATTTCCATCTCTGTTGTTGTGATGAGGTTTATATTCGTGGTGTGGAGCCTTGGGCTATTTGTTGAGAAATTTATTGATTTTGTTATATCTTTGGAATTGGTTGTGGCCTATGGGAAAATTGTGATATGAATTATTGTATTGTGTTGTCGTGATAATATTATGTGTAAATTGTTATGTGATTGGAGTTATTATTATGAGGACATAAGGGTGGCATTCCACTGTTGACATTATATGGATATAAGGGTGGCATTTCACTGTGCTTATGTGTCACGACACAAATCTCCCTCCGTAAGATGTCGTGATGGCACATAATCTTAGGGACTAGGTAAGACTAACATTTACTGAAATAATAACAATATTAATTAACGACTGACAAATGCGAAGTAGAAATCTCTATACAATACTTACAATCCCAAAACTCGTAGTGCAAGTCATAAGCTCTACTGAGTTACTAGAAAGCCTATAAATACAACTGTTTTGAAGTAGAGATAAAACAGTACAAGAACAATATCAGAAGGTGACACCAAAACCTGCGAACACAGCAATAGGTTTACCTTGAGTCTTCACAACAAGATTCGTATAGATACCTAGCGATCAACTGACTCCAATTTACTTGGTTCTGCACAAAAGTGTGCAAAGTGCAGTATGAGTACACCACAGCCGGTACCCACTAAGTATCAAGACTAACCTCGGTGGAGTAGTGACGAGGTACAGTCAAGACACTCACTAATCTAATAACCTGTGCAATAAAGCATATAAAAATAATAGAAAATAAATAGCAATGATAACAACAATAACCAACTAATTATATAAACATCAGGCCAACAAGATAATCATAAATTTTTCCCAAACGAATAATGAACACAAGCACAACAAATTAATCAAGTACTTCAAAATATACACCTTTTATCTACAAGTTTTTCGAATAGAAATCTTTAGAACAATATCCTTTCAAATAAATATCTTTCAAATATAATTCATTCAAATAAACTCTGACGAATATAATCCTTTCAAGTAAAAGTCACCCATGTGATACCTTATTTCAAAATCATAAAAATTATGGGTCTCAACCCACTTTCATATTTCCACGGCACCTCCTGCCCATATCTCTATCACAACCGCACAGACAACTCACGTGCCAATATTATCATCATTTACTCGCGGTACCTCATGCCCATATTTCATATCACAAATGTACGGACAATTCACAAAGCAAAAGACATAATAATATAATGGCATTTCAATTAAAATGAAGCACCCTATAATTACTGATTTGGATGTAAAATTTATTAAATTAAAACATAATAGAAATTTCTTTTATTCAAAACAATTCAAACATCGAAAACTAGTAAAAACCAGAAACACAAATCCTCCAAGTCTCGTACGAAGATCCAAAGCCAACAAAATACAACAAGGAATACAAAACACATAATAAAATCAAATAATACATCATGGAAGAGCACACGAATCTATATATCACGGAAAAAGAAAATCACTAAAGGTAAGTGCAACCATAGAGAAATATCATCAAAAGGGCACTCCCGAGGTACCGCCTCGTAGTCCAAAATCATAAATATCAACAACAACAATGCCCCTGGGCCATCACAAGTCATCGCAAATCAATCCCCGACATAGCCCACCTTGTCTCGCCACGTGCGCAATAATAAAATAAATGTCAGCATTGTCTCGCCGCACGCGCATAATAATTGTCACGACCGAATTCTCCCTCCATAAGATGTCGTGACGACGCCTAGTCTCTATGACTAGGTAAGCCTAACAAAATGCGGAAATAATAAAAATGGAAGTAAAACTTAAGAACCAACTGCAGCAGATAACTAAATAATTGGTAATAATGCCGCTCAACATGTACAATAACCAACACACTAGTAATACACAATATTCCCAAAACCCGGAACATCATAAGTCACAAGCTACAGAAGGAAAACTAGTATCTCTATGCACCAGAGTCTAATAAAAGAAGTACGGAAGATAAATTACATAGGAGAGAATGGAGGGGGACTCCGAGGTCTACGGATGCGGCATATGTACCTTGAAGTCTCTATACAGCAGCAAACACTCTCAGTGAATAGCGGGGCTGATAAGGAGCACTTGGATTTGCACACAAAACATGTGCAGAAGAGTAGCATGAGTACACTATAACGGTACCCAGTAAGTGCCAAGCATAACCTCGGTAGAGTAGTGACGAGGTCAGGTCAGGTCCGTTGGTATATAATAAATAAAGCAGGAGAATATAATAGTGTAATAAGAGATAGGAATTTAACAAGAAAACTTCACAGAGAAATAACAACACAACACAATGTGATAACAACTGGGGCGCTCCCAAGATACCGTCTCGTAGTCTCAAAAGTAAATACTCAACAGGGGATCTCCCGAGATACCGTCTCATTGTCCCCAAAGTAAATATTCAACAGGGGATCTCCTGAGATACCGTCTCATAGTCCCAAAAGTAAACATGCGAGGAGATCTCCCGAGGTACCGCCTCGTAGTCTCAAAAGTAAATGTGCAGGGGGGTCTCCCTAGGTACCACCTCGTAGTCCCAAAAGTAAATATGCAGGGAGAACTCCCGAGGTACCGCCTCATAGTCTCAAATGTAAACACATAACTCAACCAATAAATACAACAGTTAATAGCAAGAGTCCTATAGTTAAGACTGATAAAAATCAAGGAGAAATAGGAAATTAACTAGGCATGCTGCACAGAGTTCAAATGAGCAGTTAAAGCATGTAGACATTCGATATTAGACAAAGCAAGATACTACACATGCTGGTATAACTCAATTAAAATGAGAACATGTTACTACTAAGTAAAAATCAGGTTTTACAACAAATATCCTGTGTAAGAACTCGTCACCTCACGTACACATCGCTCACATATCACAACAGTACCAAATCCTAAGGGGAGTTTCCCCACACAAGGTTAGGCAATCCACTTACCTCGAACCAAGCTCAAATCAATCCGCAAGAATGCCTTTTCCTCAATTATCCGACACCGAATGGCCCAAATCTAGACAAACACAATTACACATCATAAATACAACTATAATAGATTAAGCTAATTAATGAAATCAAAACGTTAACAAGAATCTCAAAAATCGCTCTAAAAAGCCTCCCCGAGCCCACGTTCCGGAATCAGGTAAAAGTCATAAAATATGAACATCCATTCACTCACGAGTTCACTCATACCAAAATTATCCAAATCCGATATCAAAATCCCAATCAAAACTCAAATATTTAGTGAAAGAACTTCTCCCATTTTCCCCAAATTTTTCAACCTAAGTCCAAAATTAAAGGAGGGAATTAATGATAGATTAGTGGAATATAATGATAAATGGGTTAAGAATCGTTACCCAAAAGCTTCCTCTGAAAATATGCCAAATTATCGCCCAAATCCGAGCTCTCAAAGTCCTAAAATTGAAAATGGGATAAAACCCTCGAACTTGCCCTTTTCTGCCCAGCGATTTTGCATCTGCGGGCCTATAATCGCACCTGCGCTGCCACACCTATGGAAATTCCATCACGGGTGTGGACTTAACTTAAGTCCCCTAGGTCCGCATCTGCTAGATAAGCGCCGCACCTGCGCATGCGCTTCTGCGACCAAGGAGTCGCACCTATGACCCTCACCGCTCCTGCGCACCATCCCATCGCAGAAGCGAGGCCGCTTCTGCGCATATAGATCTACACCTGGGAACCCAGCCTGGGCTGCCCAAATCCGCATCTGCACTCCTCCTTCCGCATGTGCGAGTTCGCACCCGCGGTCTCCCCACCGCAGGTGCGAAAACATTAGAAACCAGAAAACTCCAGCAATTTGCGTAAGTCCAAATTCAATCCGTTAAGCATCCGAAACACACCCAAGGCCCCCGAGACCTCAAACAAACATACCAACAAGTCCTAAAACACCATACGAACTTACTCGAGCCTTAAAATCACATCGAACAATGCTAAAAACATGAATCACCCTCGAGTTCAAGCTTAATGAACTTTGAAACTTCAAACTTCTACAACCGATGCTGAAACATACCAAACCACGTACGATTGACCTCAAATTTTGCAAACAAGTCATATTCGACATTTCGAACCTACTCCAACTTCCGGAATCGGAATCCTACCCCGAGATCAAAAAGTTCACTTCTGGTCAAACTTCCCAACAATTCAACTTTTGCCATTTCAAGCCTAATTTAGCTACAGACCTTCAAAATACAATTCGAACAAGCTCCCAAGTCCAAAATCACCCAATTGAGCTAACAAAACCGACAAAACTCCATTTCGGAGCCATCTTCACACATTTCCAACTATGGTCAGAATCCCAAGACAAAACCTCCTAGCAAGTCACATAAGCAGAAAAAGATACGGGGTGAAGCAGTAAATAGAGAATCAGGGCTAATACACATAAAACGATCGGCCGAGTCATTACATCCTCCCCCTCTTAAAATAATTATTCGTCCTCGAACGAGCATAGAGACATACATGAAGTGGTAAAAAGATGAGGATATCGGCTGCGTATATCATGCTCCGTCTCCCAAGTTGCCTCCTCGATCAGCTGAACCCTCCACTGAACCTTCACAGAAGCAATGTTCTTCGACCTCAACTTTCAAACCTGCCTGTCCAAAATAGCCGCCGACTCCTCAACATAAGATAAATCCTTATCCAACTGGACTAAGCTGAAATCCAACACATAAGATGGATCATTGTGATACTTGTAGAGCATAGAAACATGGAATACTGGATGAACTGCAGAGAGACTAGGTAGTAGTGTGAGTCTGTAAGCCACATCTCCATCCCTCTCAAGAATCTCAAAAGGCCCGATATACCTAGGGCTAAACTTGCCCTTCTTCCCGAACCTTATAATACAATTCATGGGAGAAACCTGGAGTAAGACCCGTTCCCCAACCATGAATGCAATATCGCGAACCCTCCAATATGAATAACTCTTATGTGTGGACTGGGCTGTGCGAAGTCGATCCTAAATCACCTTAACCTTCTCCAGAGCATCCTGAACCAAGTCTGTTCTCAATAATCTAGCCTCGCCTGGCTCGAACCAATCCACTGGAGACCGACACTGCCTCACATATAATGCCTCATACGGTGCCATCTGAAAGCTCGATTGATAACTATTATTGTAAGAAAACTCCACAAGTGGCAAGAACTGATCCCAAGCACCCCCAAAATCTATCACATACGCACAAAGCATATCCTCCAATATCTGGATACTGCGCTCGGATTGTCCGTCTGTCTGAGGGTAAAATGTTGTGGTCAATTCTACTCAAGTACCGAACTCCTGTTGTACAGCCCTCCAGAACCGTGATGTAAACTGCGTACCCCGATCAGAGATGATAGATACTGGTACGCCATGAAGCCTAACAATCTCGCGGATATAAATTCAAGCCAATTGCTTGGAAGAATAGGTAGTCATCACACGAATGAAATGAGCTAACTTGGTCAGCCTATCCACAATCACTCAAACCGCATCAACCTTCTGTTGAGTCCGTGGATGCCCAACAACGAAATCGATAGTGATCTGTTCCCATTTCCACTCCGGAATCTCTAACTTTTGAAGCAATCCACCTTGCCGATGATGCTCATACTTTACCTGCTGGAAATTTAGACACCAAGCTACATATTTCACTACGTCCTTCTTCATTTTTATCCACCAGTAATGTTGTCTCAAGTCTTGATATATCTTCGCGGTATCCGAGTGAATGGAGTACCATGAATTGTGAGCCTCCTAGAGAATTAACTCACGCAATCCATCAACATTGGGCACACATATCCTGCTCTATATCCTCAATACACCATCATATCCAATGGTAACCTCCTTAGCATCTCCGTGCTGAACCGTGTCCTTAAGGACAAGTAGATGGGGGTCATTATACTAACGCTCCCTGATACGATCATAAAGAGAAGACCGAGAGACAACACAAACCAACACTCAACTCGGCTTAGAAATATCCAATCTAACAAACTGGTAGGCTAAGGCCTGAACATCCAACACCAATGGCATCTCTGCTGCTGGTAGGTATGCTAAGCTCCCCAAACTCTCCGCCCGTCGACTCAAAGCATCAACCACCATATTGGCCTTCCCAAGATGGTACAAAATGGTGATATCATATTCACTAAGCAACTCCAACAACCTCCGTTGACCCAAGTTAAGATCCTTCTGTTTGAACAAATACTGCAAACTCCGGTGATCGGTGTAGATCTCACAAGGGACACCGTACAAATAGTGCCGCCAAATCTTCAAGGCATGAACAATAGCTGATAACTCAAGGTCCTGGACATGATAGTTCTTTTCATGCACATTTAGCTGTCTGGACACGTAGGAAATCACCCTACCGTCCTGCATCAACATCGCGCCGAGACCAATCTGTGACGCATCACAATATACAGTATAAGACCCCAAACCTGTAGGCAATACCAAAACTAGGGTTGTAGTCAAAGCTATCTTGAGCTTCTGAAAGCTCTCATCACACTCATTTGTCCTCTTGAGCGGAGCACTATTCGGGGTCAACCTGGACATAGGTCATTTGTCCTCCTGAGCGGACAACTATCCAGGGTTAATCTGGTCATAGGTGCTGCAATAGATAAGAAACCCTCTACAAATTGATGGTAATACCCTGCCAAACCAAGAGAACTCTAGATCTCCATAGCTGAGGATGGTCTAGGCCAACTCTGTATTGCCTCAACCTTCTTTGAATCCACCTGGATCCCATCACTGGATACTACATGAGCCAAAAATGCCACTGAGTCTAACCAAAACTCACACTTAGAAACTTTTGCATATAACTTCTTTTCTCTCAAGGTCTAAAGCGCAGTCCTCAGGTGCTGCTCATGATCCTCCCGAGTTCGGAAGTACACCAGAATGTCGTCAATAAACATAATGACGAATAAATCAAGATAGGGTCGGAGCACACTGTGCATCAAGTGCATAAATATTGTTGGGGCGTTGTTCAGCCCAAATGACATCACAAGAAACTCATAGTGACCATACCGAGACCTGAAAGTAGTCTTCGAGATATCTGCTCCCGAATCTTCAACTGATGATAGCCTGAACGTAAATCCTTCTTGGAAAACTCTCTGGAACCCTGTAACTGATCAAATAGGTCATCAATACAAGACAATGGATACATGTTCTTCACTGTGACTTTGTTCAACTGGCGGTAATCAATACACATCTGCATAAAACCATCCTTCTTCTTCACAAATAAGACATGATCACCCCAAGGTGACACACTGGGCCTAATGAAGCCCTTATCAAGCAACTCATGTAACTGATCCTTCAACTCATGAGGAGATATACAATATGGAGGAATAGCGATGGGTTGAGTGCCCGCCAACAAATCAATGCCAAAGTTAATATCTATGTCGGAAGGCATGCCCGGAAGATCAGATGGATAAGCATCTGGAAAGTTCCTCACTACTGGAACTAACTCAACTAAAGGGGTATCAATACTGACATCTCTCGCATTAGTTAGATATGTGTCACACCCCTTCTCAACCATTCGTTGAGCTTTAAGAAATGAAATATCTCTGTTGGGCGTATACTCTAAGGTACCTCTCTACTGTAATCGCGGTAATCTTGGTATAGCCAGCGTCACGGTCTTAGCATGACAATCAAGAATAACATAATGGGGCGACAACCAGTCCATGCCCAAATTAACATCAAAGTCTACCATACTGAGCAATAATAAATCGGCCCTGGTATCAAAACCACTAAGAACAACCAAACACAATTGATACACATGGTCTACAACAAGAGAATCTCCCACAGGTGTAGACACATAAACATGAGAACTCAAAGAATCACGAGATACGCCAAAATATAGGGCAAAATAAGAGGACACATAGGAATAAGTGGAGCCAGGGTCAAATAAAATCGACACATCTCTATGACAAATCAGAACAATACCTATAATGATAGAGTCGGAAGTAACTGCCTCTGTACGAGCAGGAAAAGCATAATATCTGGCATAGTCCCCCCTCTAGGGTGACCTCGACCTCCCCGGCCTCCACCTCGAGCTGGTGGAGCAAGTGGAGTAGTAGCTGGCACTGTAATCATAGCCAGAGGACCCGGTGGAGCATGCGGTGGCTGAGAAGTCTGAGGAGGTGCACCCTTCCTAAGTCTAGGGCAATCCCTCACCATATGGTGAGTGTCGCCACACTCAAAACAAGCTCTCAAAGGGCGTGGCTGTTGTGACTAGCTCGGGACAGGTATGCTGGACTGGCCTCTAAAAGCACCCCATGCAAGAGTTACACTAGATACTGGCGGTGCATAATAAGACTCTTGGGGTCTATAAGGGGTCAGAATACAACTGGCAGCTGGAAGAGTTGAATGAATGGGGTGACTCACATAATCCCTACCATGGAAAATTGTTGCTGGGGCACGAGTACCGCTATAAGTTCCAGACTCTCGAGACCTCTTGGCCTCCCTCTCCTCTCTCTCCCAGGAAAGCATACCCTCCAATCTCCTAGCAATACTCATAACCTGTTGGTAAGAAATATCCATCTCTAACTCCCGAGCCATGCTAAGCCTGATACTAGGGTGGAGTCTCTCAATAAACAGACGAACCCTCTATCGAACTGTAGCAACCAAGGCTGGTGTATGTCGGGCCAAATTGCTAAAGCAAACTACATATTCTTACACATTCATATCACTCTAGCGCAACTTCTCAAACTCCACGCATCGTGTGTCTCTGAGACTCTAGGGAACATACTCCCTCAAGAACATGTCCGAGAACTGAGTCCATCTAAGTGAAGCTGCTTCAGCCGGACTACCCAACTCATAAGCTCGCCACCACTGATAGGCTGCTCCTCTGAGCTGGAATGTAGTAAAAGAAACCCCACTCGACTCCGCTACACCTATAGTACGGAGAATACGGTGACACTCCTCCAGAAAACCCTAGGCATCATCTGACGCCAATCCATTGAAGGTAGGCGGGTGGTACTTCTTATACCTCTTAAGTCTGAGTTGCTCCGCCTCAGAAACTACTTCCTTAACCTGGGGCTGAGCTGGAGCTACCGGTTGCATTGGTATAATGTCTAGAACCTGGTCGACCTGAACCCACTACTCTAGAGTACCAACGACGGGAGTTTGTGCTCCTCCCCCAGCCTGAGATATGGCAGGAGAAAGTGGAATCAATCCAACCTGACCTAAGGTGCTGAACATGCTCAGAAACAGGGCTAGAGTCTCCTGGAGGGATGGTACTACAATAGGTATCTCAAGTGTCTGCCCTCCAGCTGGAGCTACTGGGGGCTCCTCCGTGGAAGCTCGTGTGGGTGCTTTATCTGCCCCGCGTAGACGTCCTCGGCTATTACCCCGGCCCTGAACGGGTCTCAGATCTACCTGTACGTGTCCTCACCATCTGTGAGAAAATAGAATACAAAAGTTTAGATTTTGAAGTCAATAATTTTCGCACGACAAGAAAATCAAGGAGTGAAAATTTTCTAATAGATCTATAGCCTCCCGAAGATAAGTACAGACATCTCTGTACCAATACGCGAGACTCTAATAAACCAGCTTGAGACTCACGACACCTATGAACCTAGAGCTTTGATACCAACTTGTCAGAACCCAATTCTCCCTCCATAAGATGTCATGACGGCACCTAGCCTCTACGATTAGGTAAGCCTAACAAAATGCGGAAATAACAAAATTGTAAGTAAAACTTAACAACCAACAGCAGCAGATAACTAAATAAATAGTAACAATGTCGCTCGGCATGTACAATAACCAACACTCTAGTAATACACAGTATTCCCAAAACCTAGAAGATCATAAGTCACAAGCTACAAAAGGAAAACTAGTATCTCTATACACCATAGTCTAATAAAAGAAGTACGGAAGGTAAATGATATAGGAGGGAATAGAGGGGGACTCCGATGTCTGCCAATGCGACAGATATACCTTTAAGTTTCCGTACAGCATCAAGCACTCTTATCTAATAGCGGGGCTGATAAGGAGCACCCGGATCTGCACACAAAACATGTGCAGAAGAGTAGCATGAGGACACCACAAAGGTACCCAATAAGTTCCAAGCCTAACCTCGGTAGAGTAGTGACGAGATTAGGTCAAGTCCACTTGTATATAATAAATAAATCAGGAGAATATAATAGTGTAATAAGAGATTGGAATTTAACAAGAAGAATTCATAGAGAAATAACAACACAACACAATGTGATAACAACTGGGGCACTCCCGAGATACCGTCTGGTAGTCCAAGAAGTAAATACTCAACAGGGGATCTCCCGAGATACCGTCTCGTAGTCCCAAAAGTAAATATTCAACTGGGGATCTCCCGAGATACCATCTTGTAGTCCCAAAAGTAAATATATGAGGAGATCTCCCGAGGTATCGCCTCGTAGTCTCAAAAGTAAATGTATAGGGGGATCTCCCGAGGTACCGCCTCATAGTCCTAAAAGCAAATATGTAGGGAGAACTCTCGCGGTACCGCCTCGTAGTATCAAAAGTAAATACACAGCTCAACCGATAAAGACAATAGATAACAACAAGAGTCCTAGAGTTAAGACTGATAAAAATCAAGGAGAAACCGGAAATCAACTAGGCATATAACACAGATTCAAATAAGCAGTTAAAGCACGTAGACATGCGATATTAGACTAATCAGGATACTACACATACTGGTATAACTCAATTAAGATGAAAACAGGTTACTACTCAGTAAAAATTGGGTTTTACAACAAATAGCCGTGTACGCACTCGTCCCCTCACATACACGATGTTCACATATAACAACAGTACCAAATCCTAAGGGGATTTCCCCCACACAAGGTTAGCCAAGTCACTTTCCTCCAACCAAGCTAAAATCAATCCGCAAGAATGCCTTTTCCTAGATTATCCGACTCCGAATGGCCCAAATCTAGCCAAATACAATTGCATATCATAAACATAACTATAATAGAGTAATGTAATTAATAAAATCAAAACGTTAACAAGAATCTCGAAAAATGCTCTAAAATGCCTCCCCGGGACCACGTCTCGGAATCGGGTAACAGTCACAAAATATGAAGACCCATTCACTCATGAGTTCACTCGTACCAAAATTATCCATATCCGATATCAAAATTCCAATCAAAATTCAAAAACTTAGTTGAAGAGCTTCTCCCATTTTCCCCATATTTTTCAACCCAAATATGAAATTAAAGGATGGAATTAATGATAGATTAGTAGAATATAACCATAAATGGGTTAAGAATCGTTACCCAAAAGCTTCCTCTGCATATCTCCCAAATTATCGCCCAAATCCGAGCTCTCAAAGTCCCAAAATTGAAAATGGGATAAAACCCTCGAACTTGCCCTTTTCTGCCTAGGGATTTCGCATCTACGGGCCTATAATCGCACCTGCGCTGCCGCACATACGGAATTCCATCACAGGTGTGGACTTAACTTAAGTCCCCTAGGTCTGCATCTGCCAGATAAGCAACGCACTTGTGCATGCGCTCTTGCGACCAAGGAGCCGCACCTAAGACCCTCACCGCTCCTACGCACCATCCCACCGCAGAAGCGAGGTCGCTTCTACGCAAATAGATCTGCACCTGGGAACCCAGCCTGGGCTGCCCAAATCCGCATCTGCACTCCTCCTTTCATATGTACGAGTTCGCACCTACGGTCTCCCCACCGCAGGTGCGTAAACATTAGAAACTAGAAAACTTCAGCAATTTGCATAAGTTCAAATTCAATCCATTAAGCATTTGAAACACACCCGAGGCCCCCGGGACCTCAACCAAACATACAAACAAGTCCTAAAACATGCTACGAACTTAGTCGAGCCTTAAAATCACATCGAACAATGCTGAAAACATGAATCACCCTCCAGTTCAAGCTTAATGAACTTTGAAACTTCAAACTTCTACAACCGATACCGAAACATACCAAACCACATACGATTGACCTCAAAATTTTCAAACAAGTCATATTCGACATTTCGAACCTACTCCAACTTCCGGAATCGGAATCCTACCCCGATATCAAAAAGTTCACTTCCGGTCAAACTTCCCAACAATTCAACTTTCGCCATTTCAAGCCTAATTTAGCTACAGACCTTCAAAATACATTCCGGACAAGCTCCCAAATACAAAATCACCCAATGGAGCTAACAGAACCGATGAAACTCCATTTCGGAGCCATCTTCACACATTTCCAACTACGGTCAGAATCCCAAGACTTAACCTTCTGTTTTAGGGACTAAGTATCCCAAATCACTCTGAAACCACTACAAAACCTCCCGGCAAGTCACATAAGCAGAAAATGATACGGGGGAAACACTTAATAATGCATCGGGGCTAATACACTCAAAACGACTGGCCGGGTCGTTATAATAATATTCCCATCTTATCTCGCCACATGAGCAAACCCACAAATATATATATATATATATAGCCTGCCTTGTCATGCCGCATGTGAATATATCAATAGTAACAATAGTCGGCATAAACTTCGTGCAAACACCCGAACAAACCTCCCAACAATATCACAACATCTCATAAATTGCACCACAAGTGCTCAAATATTACAACTTGCCACAAAAATCAATAATACATTATTTCCCATAATAAGAAGCCCATGGATCGACCATAATGTGCACAAAAGCAAACAAAATATCCGGGAGTGAACCACTCAACAGAATAATATTTCAAAATTTAACACTTTGCCTCCTTTTAAAATTATTAAATAAACTATTTGCAAATGAATAATCCATAATGAAATTATCTCCAGGAAATATCAACTCAACAAAAACATGGGAACAATCAAGGTGGCAATCACACCAAATCATCATATAAAAATAAATTCAACAATAAGGATTGAGGCACGACAAATAGAGAATTTAATAAGTGCCAATATTTTCTAATTTAATCCATAAGGGCGTCTAACAATTCTAACCGATATAATTTATACATATAAACCAAGTATGTACTCATCACCTCGCGTACATGATTTTCAATTACACAATTTCCGCATAAGAATTAATGCCTAATGGGTAGTTCTCCCACTCAAGGTTAGGCAATATCTTTTTTTAAATTAGGCCAATATTCCAAAATCGCCTTATTGCTTGAATTGACCTCCAGACAACTCAAATCTAATCAAATTAGTTGTATAACTTCATTTAAATTCATCAAAAATAATTTCGGATAATAAAATATCAACTTAAAATTTCACATTAAAAAGTCAATGCGGGGTCCGCCTCGTGGAACCCGACAGAATTTTCAAGAAATCAAAACACCCATTCCGATATGAGTTCAACCATACCAAATTCCGATAACGAATCGACCTCCAAATTATACAATTTCATTTTATAAAATTTCTATAATTTTTCCCAAATTTCATCTCAAAATACTAATTAAATGATGAAAACAACGATATATTGATGTATATTAACCAAATCCAAGTTAGAAACACTTACCCCGATGATTTTCTTGAAAATCCCACGGAACATCGCCACAAACCAAGCTCCCAAAGTCCAAAAATAAAATATGAGATGAAACTGTCGTTCATATAGTACAAAATCTGATCCCCATAGTGCTGACCGCACATTTTCTTGTGTGGTCGCACATCCTAGGAGCTGCGGTCGCATTCCAAATTGTGCGGCAACATTTCAGCAGTTCTACACTACCAAGCTTCAGTAAATTAACCATAACTCTCTCTACAAATGTCCAAATGATTAATGGTACACTTTTTTGGAAACTAGATTTAAAGGGCTACAACTTTCGTTTTTGAATCAGCTCCAAATTCCTTGTAGAGTAAAAGAAATAATCTTCTGAAGTCGGACCATCGAATGTGCGAGATCACCTGTCTACGGCCGCGAGAAGAATTGTGCGGACCGCATAATTTCTATTGCGGTCCGCACATCTTCATGTGCGGTCCGCACATCTTCATGTGCGGTCCGCACAATTCCTACTGCTACAGCACTTTGGGAGTTTGTGGCTGCACTTTTGCACTCTAAAATGTGCCCTCCACACTTCAACTGTCCCGTAACATTGTTAGAGTGCCGAAATGCCCGGACTCGCTCAGCTCAACCCGGAAAAACAAAATAACTAAAGGCAAGTGCAACCATAGAGAAATATAAAAAAAGGGCACTACCGAGGTACCTCCTCGTAGTCCTAAATCATAAATATTAACAATAACAATGCCCCCAGGCCATCACAAGTAATCGCAACTCAATCCCCGACATAGCCCACCTTGTCTCGCCACGTGCGCAATACTAAAGTAAATGCCCGCCTTGTCTCGCCGCATACACATAATAATATTCCCACCTTGTCTTGCCACATGCGCAAATCCACATATATATAACCCTTTTGTCACGCCACATGTGCATATATCAATAGTAACAATAGCACGACAGAAACCTCGTGCAAACACCCGAACAAACCTCCCAACAATATCTCGACATCTCATAAATTGCACCACAAGTGCTCAAATATTACAACTTGCCACAGAAATCAACAATACGTTATTTTTCACAATAAGGTGCCAATGGCTCGACCATAATATGCACAAAATCTTAACAAAATATCCGGGAGTGAACCACTCAACAGAATAATATTTCAAAATTTAACACATTGCCTCATTTTGAAATTATTAAATAAAGTATTTTCATATGAATAATCCATAATGAAATTACCTCCAGAAAATATCAACTAAACAAAAACATGGGATTCATATAACAATCAAGGTGGCAATCACACCAAATCATCATATAAAATAAATTTCAACAAATAAGGATTGAGGCATGACAAATAGAGGATTTAATAAGTGCCAATAATTTCAATTTTTTTTTTATTATTATTAACCCCTAACATGTATATTAAAAAATATAAGGAGCGGGACATAAACCAAAACCTCCGCAAGACTTGGCACAGAAGTGTAACGACCCAACTTGTCGTTTTAAGAATTAATGCCCCGTTCAGTGACTTAAGGTATCGAGAAGCCTCACAATATGTATTATGACCCGTGTGTGTGGTCGAGCTTGATTTACGGATGATTCAGAGTGATTTGGGACACTTAGTCCCTAAGACGGAAGCTTAAGTCTTAGGATTTTGAACTTAGTCAGAACTGTGTGAAGACGACTCCGGAATGTAGTTCCATAAATTCCGTTAGCTTCGTTATATAATTTTGAACTTAGGAGCATGTCCGGACTGTGAATCTGAGGTCTGTAGCCAATTTAGGCTTGAAATGGCGAAAGTCGAATTTTTGGAGAATTGGACCGAAAGTGGACTTTTTGATATCGGGGTCGGAATTTGATTCCGGAAGTTGGAGTAGGTCAAGAATGTCACTTATGACTTGTGTGCAAAATTTTAAGTTATTCCGGATTATTTTGATGTATTTAGGCACAAGTTATAGAAATTGAAAGTTTAAAGTTCATAGATTTTGATTTGGGGTGCGATTCGTCATTTTGATGTTGTTTTAGGTGATTTGGGAATTCAACTAAGTTCATATGATGTTTTAGGACTTGTTTGTGTATTTGGTTGAGGTCCCGGGGGCCTCAGGTGTGTTTCGGGATGGTTTCGGATCATTTCGGGCTGTTATGGAACTGCTATATCTGGTATCTGACTTCCTTCTTCGCGAACGCGAAGATAAGTTTTGAGGCTGCTGGAATTTGGCCTTCGCGAACGTGAAAGAGGGCTCGCGAACGCGAAGGTATTCCTGAAGAACCTATGCGAACGCGAGGGGCCAGTCGCGAACGCGTAGAAGGAAGGAGAAGACTGGGCTTGGAGTCATCAGCCTTCGCGAACGCGAAGCTTCAATCGCGAACGCGAAGCAGTAGGAACTGAGTGCATCGCAAACGTGAGAGCTTGAACGTGAACGCAAATGCGAATGCGATGATATGCATGGCAGGCCTTCGCGAGCGCGATGCTGGTAACGCAAACGCGAAGAAGAATTTGAGGCAGCGAGTTTTTGGCCTTCGCGAACGCGAAGAAGGCCTATTTGGGTAGAATTAAAAGTCTCAAAAAGGGGGGTTTGAGTTCATAACTCAAAATCTAATTTGGAGCTCGGTAGAAGGCGATTTTTGGAGAGATTATTGCGTAGGTGTTTGAGGCAAGTCATTCGTATCCAGTTTTGATTAATTTCCATGATTATGTCTTTGGATCCATCATTTAATTCGGATTTAATAGAGGAAAAATCAAGATTTTTGTAAAATCTTTCAAAAACGAAAATTTAAGATTTGGAAGTCGAGTTGTTATTGGAATTCAATAAAATTAGTATGGTTGAACTCGTATCGGAATGGGTGTTCGGATTTCATGAAACTTATGTCGGGTTCCGAGAGGCGAGTCCCGCGTTGACTTTTGTTGACATTTTGGAACAATTTTTTAATCGATGTATTATTATCCGGAATTGTTTCCGATGAATTTTAATGAAGTTATACAATTAATTTGGATAGATTTGAGCTGTCAGGAGGTCAATTCAAGCAATAAGGCGATTTTAGAATATCGGCATAACTTCAAAGAGATAAGTGTCTTGCTTAACCTCGAGTGGGGGAATTTCCCCTTAGGCATTGAGTCTTATGTGTCATTTGTGTAATTGAAAACCATGTACGCGAGGTGACGAGTACGTACTTGGTTTATATGTGAAAATTTTATTGAGTTAAAGTCTTGAGCATATTGTGTAGTAAATTAGATAATTGTTGGCATATATTTAATCATCTACTTGTCGTACCTAAATCCTTGTTGTTGACTCTGTTGTTATATGACAATGTGATGTGATTGTTGTTTGATTATTTATGAAATTTTGTGAATTTGCTGGTTTGATAATTATTGTAATTTAATTTCATTATGGATTTTCCATCTGTAAATAATTAATTAAATGAGCTTAAGTAGATGTGTTTATATAATTATTAAAAAATTGAATTTAAATGAAGTCTTTACTTTATGTTGAGTAATTTCTATCTCTATTGATTGTTTTTGGGTGTTGTACACATTGTGCGGAGCTTTTGGCTATTTGTTGTGAAATTAATTGACTTGGTTGTAGCTTTGAAATTTGGTTGTGGCCATTGGGCAAATTGTGATATTTGTTATGTTGCTGTGATAATTTCCCGTGTAAATTATTGTGTTGTGTGAGTTGTTATTTTGGGGAGATAAGGGTGGCATTTCACCGTTGATATTATGTGGTTATAAGGGTGGCATTTCACTGTTGTGTTTGTTGGCTATTGATATTGTCTGGGCAGAGCGATAAGGGTGGCTATTGATATTGTCTAGGTGAAGCGATTAGGGTGGCTATATGAGAAATAAAGGTGACAATAGGAGCGATTAGGGTGGCTATATGAGAAATAAAGGTGACAATAGGAGCGATAAGGGTGGCTAATGTCAGGGATGATGTGTGATGATATGGGGCTGTGGTGTTGATAATTTTCATGTGATGTTGTGATTTTATTGTGTTTATTTATATACCGTGTGCAACTTGTCTTGTTGTTGGTAAATTGATAACAATCTTATTTATGTTGAAATTGAGAGCATGTGGCTATTGCCAGGCGAATTATAAAATAAAATGTGGGCACAAGGGGCCATGAGTAAATAATGAGAATATTTGACACGTGAATTGTCCGTGCAGTTGTGATATGAAATGTGGGCAGAAGGTGTTGTGATGAAATGATAATGATAATTGGCACGTGAATTGTCCGTGCAATTGTGATATGAAATGAGGGCACGAGGTGCCGGAAAAATATAATGATTTAATTATGGGCACGAGGTGCCGTGAAAATATAAAAATGGGCTGAGACCCGTGTTTATGAAAAATATAAAAATGGGTTGAGACCCGTATTTTTATGATTATGAAATGAGGTGTCACATGGTGACTTTTTAATTGAAAGAATTATATTTAAAATATTTATTTGCAAGGATTTTACTTAGAAAGTATTATATGAAATAATTGTATTTGAAAGATATTTATTTGAGAAAATTATATTTGAAAAGATTTATTGAAAGAATTATATTTGAAAAATAATTATTTGAGAAAATTATATTTGAAAGAGAATTAGTTGAAAGAATTATATGGGAAGGACATTTATTTGAAGGACTTGATTTAATTGGGTGTAATTATACTTATTAATTGTTAAGCGATATTAATGGTATTCTTGTTGTCTGCTGTGCATATCACTGGTTGTTTCACGTTGCCCTGTTGTTACTTGTTTCCTATTATCTTGTATATTATATTGCGCAGGTTATTGGACTAGTGAGTGTCTTGAATGTCCTCTACTCCATTGATGTTAGTCTTGATACTTACTGGGTACCGATCGTGGCATACTCATACTACACTTCTGCACATTTTTCTGCAGAGCCAGGTATTGAAGATAACATACTTGAGCAGAGTTAAAGCGGGATCGTAAGGATTCAAGGTAGAACTACTTGGTCATCGCAGTCCTTTGGAGTCTTTTCTTTTTATTGTACTGTTAACTTGTACTCAAACAGTATTGTGTATTCGATCCTCGTGACCATTCTATGTATTCAGTTAGAGTTCGTGACTCAGTACTACCCATCTTGGGAGGTTGTGTATTGTAATTATTTTCGCTGTTAGCTTTTAATTAAAAAAAATGGCTTCAAAATATAATAGAAATCAGTTTACCTAGTCTTAGAGACTAGGTGCCATCACGACGCCTGTGGTGGGATTTTGGGTCGTGACAAGAAGTAGCAAAAGTTGTCTTGAACATGAGGTAGAAACCTTGATACCGTGTTGATGTCAAAACTTAAAGATGGTGTGCACTGGGGCACTTGTATGATGTAACAATAAATTTGTGCCCAAGGCACTACGCAGCATGGAGGTTGTATAGCTTAAGACGATAACACCATCATACCTCCATATGTGAGAGCATCATCCTGAAGTAGAGCAAAGTACCACCCTGAGTGTTTAATAGTTTTAATTCTGAAAGAGGGGATTTGCATTCTATCCATCCTTATTGCTCCTCTAGCTTCACTAGGGAGGTCAGCTTCATGGAAGTACACGCATTCATCATCCAAAGTTGTTGCATATTTGGCCAAGGAATCTGCCACATGATTTCCTTCCCTATAAGAGTGTTGTACTTTTGATTCCATGTTGTGTGACTTTCTCCTGGATTTTACCAATATCCCTTTGTAGTCTCCAAGAAATATTAGTTGTGCCAAGAATCATGTTAACTACTAGCATTGAATCAAGTTCTAGGATCAACCCCGCAAAACCTTGTTGCCAACACCACAATGTTCCCTGAAGAGCATCCCGTGCTTTTGAGAAGTTGTTAGTTGAGAATTGTATTGGAGTTGCAAATGCCATTACCAAATGACCATTTGTCTTCCTAACAACGCCGCCTACTCCTGCTCTCCCTTGTACTACCATATAACTTCCATCCGTATTTAGTTTTCAGGTATTCTCCTCTGGTCTGAGCCATTTGAC
Organism: Nicotiana tomentosiformis; assembly: GCF_000390325.3. Taxonomy (NCBI): domain Eukaryota; kingdom Viridiplantae; phylum Streptophyta; class Magnoliopsida; order Solanales; family Solanaceae; genus Nicotiana; species Nicotiana tomentosiformis. The sequence goes on from NC_090817.1 coordinate 294,615, forward strand.
CATCCTACATCTGAGACATGGTTTGTTGGATTCTGAAATGTCGCATACCGTGTGCCAGCTCCAACCCCAATTCATGCAGTTTCATAGAAGATTGTAAAAAAAATTATTTTGTTGTCTATATATAAAACTTTATTCCTATATAAAAAGGATAAAATTAAAATTGAATAGTGAAGCAAATATACTAATTAATGAGTGAGAAAATTATCATAATTTATGAATTTATTGGTATAAATAACCTCAATTAAATAACAATAAAAAATATTGTAATACTTTTCTTTATAATAATTATTTATATAAATTATATAGTATATAGTAGTAATAATAACAATATTAGTTTAAAGTAAATTTGGGCCTTCAAATTTTCGGGGCCTAAGGCAATGACCTCACTCACCAAGCCTTTAGAGCCGCCCCTGAATATTTGATAGATAAATTGTGTATGGTCAATCTTTTTAAAAAGTACTTCTGAGCGTCAATTACGAAAAAAGGACAGTAAATATTCAGTTTACAATTAGTATATTATTTTAAAGATATAAATTAATATATATATATATATATATATATATATATATATATATATATATATATATCTACTATATATTTTTAATTAAATTTTTATTTTTATTGAATAGAATATAAAACATAAAATATAAATATAAATTAAAGATTTTAATCAGTGTAAAATATAATATCCAAAGCAATAACATTAGGTATACAATATTACTTATTGTTTTTACATGATGATTTAAATATTTTAAAATATTAATCATTTAGTTTAAATTAAAAATCCGCTTCATTTAATCCTATATAAAAGAAGAAATCTATCTATAACGGAGAGACTATTTCAAAAAAGAATAGAAGAAGGAGAATAAAAATACGATAGAAGTAAAATAAATTAATAAATAAAAAATGGTAGAAACAAAAGAGGAAAAAAAGGTATATTAATGAAGGATAATTTAAAAAATATAAATTTATAGTAAGGATACTTTTGTCTTAAAATAAATAATTTTCTGTTTCTTCTTGGTAGCTTCTTCCTAAAAGAAAAACTGCTTCTCCATTTTGGCCAAACATATCAAATTTCCAAAAAGTACTTTTTCCGTCAAAAAGGTGCCAAACAAGCTCAAAGTCTAGGAACAGTGGTCTTGATACCCAATATTTGACAAAGGTTTGTCTCATTTTATTTGTTGCTTTTGGTCTATGAACAATGGTCTTCGGCTTATTCTATTTGTTGCTTTTTTCTTCAATGAATGATATAACGATATATATATATAGTGAAGTGGAGGAAATATATTTTGAGCCCACATAGTTGGAGGAAAGTGTCCAGCTCAATAGTGAAGTGGGTTCAAATTATTAGAAGGGTCTTGAGTTTAAAACCAATCAGCAACATGATGCGCACCTACTATTCTTTTTTCCTATATTAAGTTACGACGACACGAGTCATTGTTTCTCTATTTTTAGACTAGAAAAGTTTTTTTATATATACACAATTAGAGAAAGAGAACTACATTATTTTACTTCTTTGCCTTAATTACTTTGTGATTAGATATTTATTACTCCTTCCGTTTCAAATTAGATGAACTACTTTCCTTTTTAATCTGTTCTGTAACGACCCGACCAGTCGTTTTGAGCTCTAGCACGTCGTTCGACGGTTTGAGGTCATGAGCAACTTCATTTCAGGTATTATGACTTGTACGCATGGTCGGAACTTAATTTCGGGAAGTTCGGAGTTGAATTGGAAAGAAAATTCCCATTTCGAAAGCTTTAAGTTGGAAGAATTAACTAAGATTGAATGTTAGAGTAAACGACCTCTGAATCGGGATTTGAAGGTTTCAAAAGATTCGTATGATGATTTTGGACTTGGGCGTATGTTCGGATCGGGTTTTGGATGCCCCGGGAGCGTTTCGGCACCTATTGTGGAAGTTAGCATTTTGGAAGAATTTCATAAATTTGGGTTGAAGTGCATTTCAATGTTATCGATGTCCGTTTGGAATTCTGAGTTCGAGAATAGCTCTGTATGGTGATTCCGGTATTGGGAGCGTGTCCGGAAGTGGATTTGGAGGTCCGTAGGCCATTTTGGAGTCGTTTGGCGAAAGTTAGAAATTCGAAGGTTTTTGAGAAGTTTGACCGGAAGTGGACTTTTTGATATCGGGGTCAGAATCTAATTTCAAAAGTTGGAGTAGGTCCGTAATGTCAAACGTGACTTGTGTGCACAATTTGAGGGCAATCAGGCGTGATTTGATAGGTTTCGGCATCGAATGAGGGAGATTGAAATTCTAAAGTTCATTAAGCTTGGAATGGGGTGCGATTCTTGAATTCGACATTGTTTGATGTGATTTGAAGGCTTGACTAAGTTCGTTATGTATTTTGGGACGTGTTGGTATAATTGGTTAAGGTCCCGAGGACCTCGGGTGGATTCCGATTGGTTAATGGATCGAAATTGGAATTTGAAGAAGAGTTGAGACAGCTGATATCTGGTGTACCCGCACCTGTGAGATTTTGACCGCAGGTGCGGAGGGCGTAGAAGAGACATTAGAGTTGCAGGTGCGTAGCATGCTGGCCAGGTGAAGGACCAAAGGTGCGGAGATTTTGGCCGCATCTGCACAAGCGTAGAAGCGAAAGGACGAGGCTGGGCAGTGTGTTCTTTAAAAAGGAGGGCTTGGCTCATTTTCACCTCATTTCCTCCATGAGAGCCGGTCTTGGAGACGGTTTGGAGCTCATTCTCCGTCATCAATGTCAAGGTAAGTGATTTCCACTTATTATAAGCTAAATACATGATTATATATGGATTTGAATATGGAAATTAGTAGAAATTGTGGGAGGTTTGGTAGAAAACCTAGAATTTGGTATTTTTAGATTTTGACCACGATTTTGGACATGGAATTTGGAATAAATTACATATTTAAGTTCGTGGTGCGATGGGGTAAAGTTTATCTTTAAAATTTTGGAATCTGGGCACGTGGGCCCGAGGGTGATATTTATCGACTTTTCGATCGTGGTTAGAAATTATTATAAATTAGATTATAATGAGTATTAGAGTATATTTTTATGGGTTTGTATATTTATTGGCTAGCTTTAGAGCGTTGAACATCGGTTTGAGTCGTCAGAAAGGCTTGGGAACCGGTTAAGGAGCTTTAGAGCGAGGTAAGTCTCATTTCTAACCTTATAAGAGGGAATTGACTCCATAGGTAAAATAAAATTAATATATGCTTCTAATTGTGAGGGCTACGTACTATTTTGAAAAGAATCAAGAAAGAAATATAATTTAAATGTTAAATGTATGTTTGACCGCGTCGCAGGTATAGTTCGCGAGCGAGGTAATTCCTTAAGCTTACATTTGACCGCGTCGCATATATGATTCATGAGCGGGGTAATAGATGCATCTATGGTTTGTGCCGTTCGACCCTCGGTAGTGCACAATTTATTTTTATTGTTGGATCGGGTCGTATGACCTCGACATGACTTGCGCATGATTGTATTAATTGCTTCAAAAATTATAATAATTGATATTGCCTTATTGGCCTGAGATATAAACTGTTAAAATGATGAAAATGAATTTGGGAAATTTCTTTTTAACAAAATAATTGTTTACTTATTTCATGATATCGGGCTTACAGCCATTCTACGTGATCCATGATTAATCATATCATTGGTATATTAATTATGGCCCATAGTAAGTGTCCGAGTCGACCCCTCATCACTACTTCTTCGAGGTTAGGCGGGATACTTACTGGGTACGCGTTGAATTACGTACTCATACTACACTTGCTGCACATTTGTTTTATGTAGGTACATATATGACTAGTGGCCTTAAGGGCGTAGAGGCGCGGTTATTACGGGGACTTAGGTGAGCCGCACTCTATACTACGATCCCCAGCCAGCAAAGTCTCCTTCAAGGGTAATTATATTTCTCTTGTCCAAAATTCGTATTCCGGACAGTTATTGTATTTTATTTTAAATTTCTAAATGCTCATGCACTTGTGACATCATGTTCTGGGATGATTATGGGATGTTGAGTATTGAAATTGGGAAACATTGTTATCTATTCTGTAAATTCATCTTTTACTAGTTAAATTGAAGTAAATTTACGATTTCAAAAATATTAAAATGAGAATTTAATTTACTATTTAGTATTGGCTTGCCTGACAGTGGTGTCCGGCGTCATCACGACCTTTAACGGATTTTGGGTCATGACAACATGATATCAGAGCACTAGGTTCACTTAGGTCTCACGAGTCATGAGTGAGTCTAGTAGAGTTTTGCGGGTCGGTATGGAGTCGTCTGTATTTATCTTCGAGAGGCTACAGGGTTGTTAGGAGCACTTCCCTTCTTGATTCCTCATTGTGCGATTTGATTCCTTTGAGATTTATGCCTTCATTTCTTTCCCATTCAATCTTATGCGACGTGAAGCGCTGATTATAAATCGGGAATTGAGGAACTGTAATGGTACTACATATGTGGTGCGGGATGTTTCTCCCTACGTAATTGATCGGGCTATTGTCGTCGCCTTGTGAATAGATATTTTATCATTTCAGCTCGGTAGTTGTATTTCTGAGAGCTTTGAGGCTATGCACAGGTTGCTATGATGCTCATGAGTTATTATCGCACAGTATTGATGTGATGGTAGGATGCTTGCCTATGCCTTAGGGCAGTGAATGACTTGAAAGAGGTTTATTCAGTGCATGATTTAGAGATTCGGTATTTTATTTTCGATGGAGGAAAGGCAATCAAACTAAGAATGTTCATACTTGGGTTGATGGAGTAGCGGGACTCGATATTTTCGAGCATGGTGGAATATTCGCATATGATGTGGCGTCATCGTCCTTCATTGGTTACAATGTGTTAAGTTCGCAGGTGTTATGGTTTCCTTCAATTCGCCTTGGGGCAGAGTATTATAAATGGTACCGAGAAAGCGACTGTCAGAGGTCGCAGTGTGTAGAGGTTCATGATCAAATCGACATTCCTGGTATTGATGGCTCGAGAAAAATGATTTCTGGAAAGGTTTAAAGTTGGTAGCTCTATTGGTTCGAGTGCTACAGAGGTAGATTTTTATTTAAGGCAACAACTGGGCAGCGATGGATGAGGAAGGACATGTGGGAGGTGCCTTGTGGTGGATTGACTTATAGAAGGCCAAGTGTGAGAAACATGAGTCGGGTAGTTACTCAAAGGAGTGAGTTTGACCAAAGTGGGAGAGTGGTAGAGTAGCATGTGGCTTCTGTGATATGATAGCTACACGCCTTGAGGAAAGTTTAGAGTGATTTGGGAATGATGGTGGACGGTGATTGGGTCTACGGACTTAACTTGAAATATTGGCTATTATACGACTGGAAAGAGTTACCTGATAGGAAGAATACAACATGACTTTGGATGGGAATGTAATGTCGCACCTTTTAGTTGGTATCCATGAGGAGTGAACGGACTTGTACAGCTGGTGAATGAGCACGGGCTCAGGATGAGTTACTGACTATGTAGTAAGTGTACCCAGTGCAGCGACGTTGGAAGATATCGGCATGTAATTTCCACAGGTGGGTTATCTCCTGTGAGCACGTCAGCGGTCGTGTGGCCGATGAAGCTTCTACTGGCAATCCGATGAGAGATTGAATATGAAAACGTGGCTAGTGATTCAGAGTGTTCATGAAATGGTTAACATGAAGATTTTGAGGCAAATTGGCGGGTTGATTGTGCAAGATCATGTCAATGGGGGATAAGGAGTCTTGGTGGATTCCAAAATTATGCAATGGTAGCTTCAAGCTAAGTGGGAGAGTCTCATCGCCCACAGTTGGATTGCAGGGTCATCTATTTATAAGATTTCTGGTTATCGGCATGTTGATGGGTTATTACGACTAAGAAAAGAGAACACCAATGGTAATTTGAGCAAGCGATTTGAGGAATATGTGCTATAATTGGCCTTATCGGTTCATGCTCAGGCTTTGGGAAGACTCAGGATTTATGCTTCATGTAGAGGTGAGTTACAAGGAAGATGATTCTATGAGGTGCTTCTTTGAGAGGGTGCTTATGTGCTAGCAGAACCTTGGAGTTGATTATATTCATGACCAATTCAGAGTGGGTGATTCTCAATAACGGTCCTAGTGGATTCAAAGGTTAAGGTGTGGTGCCTAAGGATTTCGAGTCCATAATATGATTGAATATCGAGATTTTGCAGCGGATTATGATAAATGAGCTTGGAGTGTTCCGTGTTATCTTTGGTCTATGGGGTATCATGAGAGGAAGAGGAGCATGTAACTTTGGATTTATAGAAGAATCATCAGAATGGGTGTATCAGTTGAAGACGCAATTATGCGCACAAGGAGGGTACGAAACGGTTCGTGGGTTTTGGGGACAATGTGGTCTCGTGAAATGGGGTCACTCAGGATGAGTGTGGATTGAGTTCGTTATATTGATAAATGAGCTGTTGTTATTTCTAAGGAAGATCCAGAGTAAATTAGGAGAAGTCGGGTTCGGTTAGCAATGGTTGAATTGACATGATGATGGCAATGATCAGCTCATTCAGCGTGTTGAGTTGTGCATGGGATTTGTGGCGGTACGTGCGAGGCTTGACTACCGCTGTAATTGATTTTATTTGGGGGCATTCGAGAATTATGGCATGTTATGCGTGGATGGATCCCGGAAGAAATATGGTGGTTTAAGCCACTACTCGAGGTTTGTATTTTCTGTGGTTATGAGAATTTGGCTGCGTGTTGCAATGGTTCTCTTGAGATGAGCTAAGTAAAATGTTTCTATATGATGAAGTGTTTACCCTATTAGTGGTTCCAGAGTTATGATGAAATTTTTGTGCTCTTGCGCATTGGCATGATTAAGTGCAGTGATTAGCATGGGATTTGGAAGTTGAGGATCAAGGTTGCGGTTCGGTGTTGACAAGAATGTCCCGAGCTCGGATGAGCGAGAAAAGACTCAAATGGTTAGAGTTAGCTAGCATTGTTTTTGGCGTCACCTGAGATCGGTGCCTGGTGTGAAGAGGCTTTGCATACTGAATGCGGATTCTTGAATTACTTTATAGCGTTGGTATGGGCGATAGTATGAATGTACAGACTTTTTACCTGGTGCGGAAGGTCATGGGAGCATATCCCACGGGAAGATTTTATTAGTGTGACATGTAGTCACTGGATTGATTGAAGAATGGAAACCAAGTATGAAGATTGTGGTAATATCACTGATTTGGGAATTCATGCCTGGAGGACGCTCGACTCGTCTGGTGGTGGACTGTGGAAGCTTGTTCCGGTTATGATGGTTGTTCTTATGTGTTATGGGAATAAAGGATTATTATGGACCCTTGAAAGGTTATTAGCCTGGTACGGTGCGATCAGAATCAGCTTGAGGTCCATGAAAGGATTTAAATATGAATATGGGCTATGTATCAGACTGGATATGTTCATTTCAGCATAGTGCTCCTTATGGAGGAGTATTCGTACGTTGGATGTCATATCGTCGTCGACTATTTCATGTAATACTATATTGTGCCGTGTGAGTTGTGAAACGGCTTGATAAATTTCACATGTGCTGAGGTTCTGCGTAGCAATAATGTTATATGAGCAGGATGGCTCTCGAGATTTAGGTCATATATCGTACCTTAGTTGTGCTTGACTTTCGCAGTGTATGGCACTATATGTCTCCCAGGGATGGTATTATGAACTTAGCGTGCTTGTGGCCGATATTCAGGTATTTTGTAATAATGAGCATTCTAGCTTGGTAAGTATCTTCTTATATAGATTTTATGTGTGGATCGGGTGGTACGCCGCAACAGGCATGTTGTTTGGATCGGGTTACGCACCGCAACAGTGTGATGTTGAGTGCAGTCCCCTATGTCATTTTTCATGTGTTTTGTTTTCCATTTTCCGAAGAAAGTTTGTAACACATTTTCGGTTGTCTAGTTAGTTACGTGGGGTGAGTAGTTCTTTCTAGAGTTCGTTTTCCTTATGTATCACATTCAAGTTTGTAGTTATAGGTACATTATGGCATCATATGAGATTTTTGGCAGAGTCAGAGGTGGCTTATTGCCTGGGCAGCTTATGCTGGGAGATACAAGATTATTGGACTTGTTCTCAGAATGATTAAATCGGTATGAGGCATAGTTAAAGAGTAAATATCGGTATGAGGCATGGTGTGGATTCTGCAAAGGTATTCAGTCGTGTTTTGGTACATCGTGTGGTGATTGATACGGTGATCGTATGTTGGAAACAGGCATAGAAGAAGAGTTCGCATGTTGGAATTTGGCTCTAAGGCTAATTTGACTAAACATAAGGGGAATCTTTAGATTTACTCGAGCCAATGTGCTCAACTGAGTTGCGGTAGCATGGGTAGGTGCACGAGGTGCTAAACAGTGATTTTGGACAACTCCAGCGCAATTCTTAGCACGTTCGAGAAGAGAATGTATGTTTAAGTGGGAAAGAATGTAACGACCCGACCCGTCGTTTTGAGCTCTAGCGCATTATTCGGCGATTTGAGGCCATGAGTAGCTTCACTTCAGGTATTATGACTTGTATGCATGGTCGGGATTGAATTTCGGGATGTTCGGAGTTGAATCGGAAAGAAAATTCTCATTTCGAAAGTTTTAAGTTGGAAGAATTGACTAAGATTGGATTTTAGAGTAAACGACCTCAGAATCGGGATTTGAAGGTTCCAATAGATTCGCATGATGATTTTGGAGTTGGGAATATGTTCGGATCGGGTTTTGGATGTACCGGGAGCGTTTCGGCACCTATTGTGGAAGTTAGCATTTTGGAAGAATTTCATAAATTTGGGTTGAAGTGCATTTCAATGTTATCGATGTCCGTTTGGAATTCTGAGTTCGAGAATAGCTCTGTATGGTGATTCCGGTATTGGGAGCGTGTCCGGAAGTGGATTTGGAGGTCCGTAGGCCATTTTGGAGTCGTTTGGCGAAAGTTAGAAATTCGAAGGTTTTTGAGAAGTTTGACCGGAAGTGGACTTTTTGATATCGGGGTCAGAATCTAATTTCAAAAGTTGGAGTAGGTCCGTAATGTCAAACGTGACTTGTGTGCACAATTTGAGGGCAATTAGGCGTGATTTGATAGGTTTCGGCATCGAATGAGCAAGATTGAAATTCAAAAGTTCATTAAGCTTGGAATGGGGTGCGACTCATGAATTCGACGTTGTTTGATGTGATTTGAAGGCTCGCCTAAGTTTGTAATGTGTTTTGGGACGTGTTGGTATAATTGGTTAAGGTCCCGAGGGCCCCGGGTGGTTAACGGATCGAAATTTGAATTTGAAGAAGAGTTGAGACAGCTGATATCTGGTGTACCCGCACCTGCGAGGTTTTGATCGCAGGTGCGGAGGGCGCATAAGCGACATTAGAGTCGCAGGTGCGTAGCAGGCTAGCCAGGTGAAGGACCGTGGGTGCGGAGCTTTTGGCCGTATCTGAGCAAGCGCAGAAGCGGAAAGTGCCTCGCATAAGCGGATGGTTTCTCGCACCTGCGAAGTCGCAAGTGCGGCTACTTGACCGCAAGTGCGAAGGATGGGGCTGGGTAGTGTGTTCTTTAAAAACGAGGGCTTGGCTCATTTTCAACTCATTTCCTCCATGAGAGCTAGTCTTGGAGCGGGTTTGGAGCTCATTCTTCGTCATCAATATCAAGGTAAGTGATTTCCACTTATTATAAGCTAAATACATGATTATATATGGATTTGACCATGGAAATTAGTAGAAATTGTGGGGTTTTGATAGAAAACCAAGAATTTGGTATTTTTGGATTTTGACCACGATTTTACACATGGAATTTGGAATAAATTATATATTTGAGTTCATGGTGCCATGGGGTAAAGTTTATCTTCAACATTTCGGAATCCGGGCACGTGGGTGATTTTTATCGGCGTTTCGATCGGGGTTAGAAATTATTATAAATTGAATTATAATGAGTATTAGAGTATATTTTTATGGGTTTGATATTTATTGGCTAGATTTGGAGCGTTGAACATCGTTTTGAGTCGTCGGAAGGGCTTGGGAATCGGTTAAGGAGCATCGGAGCGAGGTAAGTCTCCTTTCTAACCTTATAAGAGGGAACTAACCCCATAGGTGATATAAAATTAATATATGCTTCTAATTTTGGGGGCTACGTACGCACGAGGTGACGAGAGTCCGTACGTAGCTACTAGCTATGCCTATGTCCGGGTAGTCTAGGTATACATCATGCCTTGCTGACATTGTATCACGACCCAAAATTTCCCACTGACGGGACTGTGATGGCGCCTAACATTTCACTTGCTAGGCAAGCCAACATTAGATAATCGTTAAACCAATTCCTTATTTCCATTCAGTAAATAACAATAATTAACAAAGATGAAATATAATAAGTACGGAATATTATAAAACTGTATTAATTACTACCCCCGGATCTGGAGTCACAATTCATGAGCATTCTAGAATTTACTACAAAAAATAGTCTGAAAGAAAAACAACTGTCTCAATGAAAGAAACAGTAGAACAAAAAAGATAGATGGGGACTTCAAGGTCTGTGAACGCCGACAGATCTACCTTGAGTCTCCGGACAGCGGACCAATAGCAAAATCTCGATCAACCCGAGACGGTATCAAAATCTGCACAGAAAGTACAGAGTGCAGTATCAGTACAACTAACCCCATGTACTGGTAAGTGTCGAGCCTAACCTCGACGAAGTAGTGACGAGGCTAAGGCAAGGCACCTACAAATCAACCTGTACAATTTAACAATGTATATACAAATAACAAAGATGAAGAACTAAACAGGAAATGTTGGGAGGGGAACATACTGAGGGGAATACAAGATAAAGAACTACAACAGAATGATCACCGGAGTAGTCAATATACCATGACTTAACAGGAATAGTGAATACAGTAAGGAAAAATGCAGGGCATCACCCTTCATGCTTTTACTCTCAATCTCACCATAAAATTAATAGCAACGGCATGGCATCACCCTTCGTGCATTAACTCTCATCTCATGGCACGACATCACCCTTCGTGCATTAACACTCACAATATGGCACGACATCACCCTTCGTGCATTAACACTCACAATATGGCACGACATCACCCTTCATGCATTATCACTCACAATATGGCACGACATCACCTTTCGTGCGTTAACACTCTCCCTTACCATAATGCAATGCATAAATAACAACATGGAGATGGATTAACTAGTACAAACCTTACTTCAACATTTGGTTCCATCATATCAATCTCAACTTTGAAATAAAAACTCAATTATCACCAGAAAATCCGTAAACATGATAAGAACGATAAATTGAACAACATTAGTATAACACGTAGCAATTTGGCATAGGAAAGAGACAATATAAGGAAAACAGAGAAACATGGAAAACAGGTAAATTGGCGGCGCATAAGTACTCGTCACCTCACATATACGCCGCTCACATGGATTTTACTTAGAAAGTAATCTAAGGTTCCTAATTCCCTCAAGTCAGTGTTAGACAAAACACTTACCTCGCTCCTAAGGCCACTTAATTCTCAATCACAACTTTTCCTTTGGAATTCACCTCCAAACCACTCGTATCTATTCACAAATGACTCGATAATATCAAATATTGCTAAAGGAATCAATTATATTGCATAAATTAAATTTCCCAAATTTTCCTCCAAAAAGTCGAAAAATCGACCCCGAGCCCGCTTGGTCAAAACCCGAGGTTCGGACCAAAATCCATTTACCCATTCATCCCCAAGCCCGAATATATAATTGGTTTTGGAATCCGGCCTCAAATTGAGGTCTAAATACCAAAATTCCCGAAATCCCTAGTTTCTACCCTAACCCCTAATTCTACCATGAAAACTCTAGATTTTAGGTTGAAAATTCAAGAAATGTAATGGGTAATTGAAAGAAAATGGTTTAGAATCATTTACCAACAATTTGGGGAAGAAATGGCTCTTGAAAAATGGCCTCTCACTGTTTGGTTTTTGAGAAAAATGAGTTTTTGGCTAAAATCCCGTTTTTGGATTCTATTAAGTGCTGGGCAACAGTGTTCATCGCGTTCGCGAGAGCACTGTCGCATTCGCGAAGGGTACTGGCTGCCAAGGCTTCGCGTTTGCGAGACATAGCTCGCGTTTGCGATAGCTACTCCCCCTGGATTTCGCGTTCGCGAGGCATTGCTCGCGTTCGCGATGAATGAACGGCTGACTCCCCCTTCCCAATGCCAAACACTACGCATACGCTATGGGCTTGTAGCATTTGTGAAGGGTAACACCTCCATCGCTTCGCGTTCGCGACCAAACCGTCGTGTTCGGAAGAATAAATCCCTGCCTCATAAGTTTACTCTTCGCGTTCACGAGAGGACCTTCGCGAACGCAAAGAATAACATGCCATAACACCTGCTGCAGCAAAATACCAGATTTTCAAAGTCCAAAACATCCCGTGGCCTATACGAAACTCACCCGAGCCCTCAGAGTTCCAAATCAAACATGCACACAAGTCTAAAAACAACATACAAACTTGCTCGCGCGATCAAATCGCCAAAATAACACCTAGAACTACGAATTTAGCACCGAATTAAATGAAATTCTCAAGAACTCTTTAAAATTTCTATTTTCTCAACTAGACGTCTGAATCACGTCAAATCAACTTCGTGTCTCACCAAATTTCACAGAAAAATCTTAAATATCATAATAAATCTGTACCGGGCTCCAGAACCAGAATACACACCCGACACTAACAATGCCAAACATCAATCAATTCTTAAATAATTAATTTTCAAACTTTTAATTTTCATCAAAAATTCATAACTTGATCTAGGGACCTCCGAATTCGATTTCGGGCATACGCCTAGATCCCATAATTCGATACGGACCCATCGGGACCATCATAAGATGGATCCGGATTCGTTTACCATAAATGTTGACCGAAGTCAACTAAAATCAACTTTTAAGGCAT